>NC_053027.1:139378578-139548500 GCF_003073215.2 Triticum urartu
GGATGCTTGATACGTCTTCAATGTATCTATAATTTTTGATTGTTCCATGCTATTATATTATCTATTTTGGATGTTTAATGGGCTTTATTATACACTTTTATATTATATTTTGGACTAACCTACTAACCCAAGGCCCAGTGCAAATTGCTGCTTTTTGCCTATTTCAGTGTTTTGCAAAAAAAGAATATCAAACGGAATCCAAACAGAATGATACCTTCGGGAGAGTTATTTTTGGAACAAACGTGATCCAGGGGACTTGGAGTAGACATCAAGAAAGGAGCGAGGAGGCCACGAGGCAGGGAGGCGCGCCCCACCCTCATGGGCCCCTCGCAACTCCACCGACCTACTTCTTCCTCCTATATATGTCCATATACCCCAAAAACACCCAGGAGCACCACGAAACCCTATTTCCACCGCCGCAACCTTCTGTACCCAAGAGATCCCATCTTGGGGCCTTTTCCGGAGCTCCGCCGGAGGGGGAATCGATCACGGAGGGCTTCTACATCAACACCATAGCGTCTCCGATGATGTGTGAGTACTTTACCTTAGACCTTCGGGTCCATAGTTATTAGCTAGATGGCTTCTTCTCTCTCTTTGGATCTCAATACAAAGTTCTCCTCGGTCTTCTTGGAGATCTATTCAATGTAATTCTTTTTGTGGTGTGTTTGTCGAGATCCGATGAATTGTGGATTTATGATAAAGTTTATTTATGAACAATATTTGATTCTTCTCTGAAATCTTTTATGTATGATTTGTTATCTTTGCAAGTCTCTTCGAATTATTAGTTTGGTTTGGCCTACTAGATTGACCTTTCTTGCAATGGGAGAAGTGCTTAGCTTTGGGTTCAATCTTGTAGTGTCCTTTCCCAGTGACAGCAGGGGCAGCAAGGCACGTATTGTATTGTTGCCATCGAGGATAACAATATGGGGTTTATATCATATTTCTTGAGTTTATCCCTCTACATCATGTCATCTTGCCAAATGCATTACTCTGTTCTTATGAACTTAATACTCTAGATGCATGTTGGATAGCGGTCGATGTGTGGAGTAATAGTAGTAGATGCAGAATCGTTTCGCTCTACTTGTCGCGGACGTGATACCTATATACATGATCATGCCTAGATATTCTCATAATTATGCACTTTTCTATCAATTGTTCGACAGTAATTTGTTTACCCACCGTAATACTTATGCTATCTTTAGACAAGCCACTAGTGAAACTTATGGCCCCCGGGTCTATTCTCCGTCATATAAGTTTCCAATCTATTTTATTTTGCAATCTTTATTTTCCAATCTATATCATAAAAATACCAAAAATATTTATCTTATTATCTCTATCAGATCTCACTCTCGTAAGTGAACGTGAAGGGATTGACAACCCCTTTATCACGTTGGTTGCAAGGTTCTTATTTGTTTGTGTGGGTGCGAGGTGACTTACATGTAGTCTCCTACTGGATTGATACCTTGGTTCTCAAAAACTGAGGGAAATACTTATGCTAATTTGCTGCTTCACCCTTTCCTCTTCAAGGGAAAACCAACGCAGTTCTCAAGAGGTAGCAGCACTCAACTTGCGGATTCGCGCGGTAATATTGGGGTAATTTATGCATAGGGGTTGATGCACGTTTTTATTATCTTTTCTTTGATAGAAACTTCGGGGTATCCTTGTAGTTAATTGTGTGGATTGAGTATTATGAATATGAATATGCTTTGGTGTTCTAGTACTAACTCTAGGATAGATCAAACAGAAAAAATAGCTTTGCGTTATTTTAGTACGAACTCTTGAATAGATCGAACGGAAAGAATAGCTTTGAGGTGGTTTCGTACCCTACAAACAATTCCTATCTTTTGTTCTCCGCTAATAGGAACTCGGGAGTGATTCTTTATTGTACTTTGAGGGATAATCATATGATCCAACTATGTTAGCACTGTTGAGAGATTGCACTAGTGAAAGTACGTTCCCTATGTCTTGTTTTTAAGCATCTCAATACCGTTTTTGTGCCCGTTTATTATTTGATACCTATCTGTTTTTATTTATTCAGATTATAAAAATATATTTCTACCATCCGTATTACACTTTTATCACCATCTCTTCGCCGAACTAGTGCACCTATACAATTTGCCATTGTATTGGGTGTGTTGGGGACACAAGAGATTTCTTGTATTTGACTGCAGGGTCATTTGAGAGAGACCATCTTCATCCTACACCTCTCATGGATTGATAAACCTTAGGTTATCCACTTGAGGGAAAATTGCTACTGTTCTACAAAACTCTGCGCTTGGAGGCCCAACACGTGTCTACAAGAACAAAGTTGCGTATTAGACATCACCACCGTCTTGAGGTGGAACTTGGGCAGGAGCACTTTTGCCTTCCGACAGAGGGATTCCGCCGGGGGAACTTCCCTCCCGAAGTGGGAAATCATCGTCATCATCATCACCAACAACTCTCCCATCTTGGGGAGGGCAATCACCATCCACATCTTCAACAGCACCATCTCTTCTCAAACCCTAGTTCATCTCTTGTGTTCAATCTTTGTACTGGAACTATAGATTCGTGCTTGTGGGTGACTAGTAGTGTTGATTACATATTGTAGTTGATTACTATATGGTTTATTTGGTGGAAGATTATATGTTCAGATCCATTATGCTATTTAATACCCCTCTGATCTTGAGCATGTTTATCACTTGTGAGTAGTTACTTTTGTTCTTGAGGTCACGTGAGAAATCATGTTGCAAGTAATCATGTGAACTTGATATGTGTTAGATATTTTGATAGTATGTATGTTGTGATTCCCTTAGTGGTGTCATATGAACATCGACTACATGACACTTCACCATATTTGGGCCTAAGGGAATTCATTGTGGAGTAGTTTTTAGATGATGGGTTGTGAGAGTGACAGAAGCTTAAACCCTAGTTTATGCACTATTCCGTAAGGGACCGATTGGATCCAAAAGTTTAATGCTATGGTTACAATTTATTCTTAATACTTTTCTCGTAGTTGCGGATGCTTGCGAGGGGTTTAATCATAAGTAGGAGGTTTGTTCAAGTAAGAATAGCACCTAAGCACCGGTCCACCCACATATCAAATTATCAAAGTAGCGAACACGAATTGAATCAACATGATGAAAGTAACTAGATGAAATTCCCGTGTACCCTCAAGAACGCTTTGCTTATTATAAGAGAACATTTTGGCCTATCCTTTGCATCAAAAGGATTGGGCTACCTTAATGCACTTTTGCTACTATTATCATTACTTGCTCGTTACAAATTATCTTGCTATCAAACTACTCTTTTACTTACAATTTCAGCACTTGCAGACATTACCTTGCTGAAAACCACTTATCATTTCCTTCTGCTCCTCGTTGGGTTCGACACTCTTACTTATTGAAAATGCTACAATTGATCCCCTATACTTGTGGCTCATCAAGGCTATTTTATGACACCGTTGCCGGGGAGTGAAGTGCTCTTGGTAAGGAAAAATTATTACTACATGCTGAAATTTATTGTCACTTGTTACTATGGAAAACAATCCTTTGAGGGGTTTGTTCGGGGTATCTTCACCTCGACCAGAACCACAATTAGCTACCCCTCAACCTACGACATCTACTAGAAATATTGAATATGAAATTCCTTCGGGTATGATAGAACAACTGCTAGCTAATCCTAATGAAGGAGATGGAACTGAACATCGTGATATGCACTTGATATATGTGGAAGAAATTTGTGGATTTTTTAAGCTTGCAGGTTTACTCGGAGATGAAGTTAAGAAGAAGGTTTTCCCTTTATCTTTGAAGGTAAAGGGATTGGCACGGTATAGGCTATGCGATGATATTGGATCTTGGAATTGGAATCGATTGAAATTGGAGTTTCACCAAAAAATTTATCCTATGCATCTAGTTCATCGTGACCAGAATTACATATATAATTTTTGGCCTCGTGAAGGAGAAAGTATCGCTCTAGCTTGGGGGAGGCTTAAGTCCATGTTATATTCATGCCCCAATCATGAGCTCTCAAGAGAAATTATTATTCAGAACTTCTATGCTTGGCTTTCTCGTGATGATCAAATCATGCTCGATACTTCTTGTACTAGTTCATTTATGAAGAAGACTAATGAATTCTGATGGGATCTTTTGGAAAGAATTAAACGCAACTTTGAAGATTGGAAACTCGACGAAGGTAAAGAGTCAGGTATTGAGCTTAAGTATGATGGTGTTTAATCTTTTATGAATACCGATGCTTTTCAAAAGTTTAACACTAAATATGGACTTGACTCTGAGATAGTAGCCTCCTTTTGTGAATCATTTGCTACTCATGTTGATCTCCCTATGGAGAAGTGGTTTAAATGTCACCCACCTATTAAAGAGGAAATTAAAGAACCGGTACTAGCTAAAGAGGAAACCATAATTTATAATGTTGATCCAGTTGTTCCCACTGCTTATATTGAGAAACCACCTTTCCCTGTTAGGATCAAGGAACATGCTCAAGTTTCAACTGTGGTTAACAAAAGTTATATTAGAACACCTAAACCTGATGATCAAATCAAAGTAGAACCTAGTGTTGCTATGGTTAAGGATCTCCTGGAAGAAAATATAGATGGGCATGTTATTTACTTCTACAATGAAGCTACTAGAATTGCAAAACCTGATAAAGAGGAAAAACACAGACCCGTTGTTAGCATGCCTGTTGTCTCTGTTAAAATAGGAGATCATTGTTATCATGGTTTATGTGACATAGGTGCTAGCGTGAGTGCTATTCCCTTTACCTTATATCAAGAAATTATGAATGACATAGCACCCGCTGAAATAGAAGAAATATATTCCACTATTAAACTTGCCAATAGAGACACCATCACACCACTTGGGATTGTTAGAGATGTTGAAGTCTTGTGTGGGAAAATAAAATACCCTACTGATTTTCTTGTTCTTGGTTCCCCTCAAGATGATTTTTGTCCATTATATTTGGTAGACCTTACTTTCTTGAACACTGTCAATGCTAAAATAGATTGCGAGAAGCAAACTATCCATGTTAGCTTTGGTGATGAGTCTCATGAGTTTAATTTTTTCCAAGTTTAGTAGAAAGCTTCATGAAAAAGAATTGCCTAGTAAGGATGAAATAATTGGTCTTTCTTCTATTGCTGTGCCTCCTACTGATCCTCTAGAACAATATTTGCTGGACCATGAAAATGATTTACATATGCATGAAAGAAATGAAATAGATAATATCTTCTTTGAACAACGTCCTCTGCTTAAACACAATTTGCCTATTAAAACTCTAGGAGGTCCTCCTCCACCTAAAGGTGACACTGTGTTTGAATTAAAACAATTGCCAGACACTTTGAAATATGCTTATCTTGATGAGAATAAGATATATCCTATTATTATTAGTGCTAACCTTTCAAAACATGAAGAAGAAAGATTATTGAAAGTTCTAAGGAAGCACCGAGCTGGTATTGTATATACTCTTGATGATTTAAAAGGCATTAGTCCCACTCTATGTGAGCACAAGATTAATATGGAACCTGATGCTAAACCCGTTGTTGATCACCAACGTCGGTTAAATCCGAAGATGAAGGAGGTGGTAAGAACGGAAATATTATAACTTCTGGAAGCAGGTATAATCTATCCTATAGCTGATAGTAGATGGGCAAGTCCTGTTCATTGTGTTCCTAAGAAAGGATGCATTATTGTTGTTCCTAATGATAAGAATGAACTTATTTCACAAAGAATTGTTATAGGCTATAGAATGGTAATTGAGTTTAGAAAATTAAACAAAGCAGATAGAAAAGATCATTACCCTCTGCCTTTTATCGATCAAATGCTAGAAAGATTATCTAATCATACACATTTTTGCTTCCTTGATGGATACTCTGGTTTTTCACAAATACCTGTTTCTCAACCTGATCAAGAAAAGACCACTTTCACTTGTCCCTTTGGAACTTATGCTTATAGACGTATGCCTTTTGGTTTATGTAATGCACCTGCTACCTTTCAAAGATGTATGACTGCTATATTTTCTGACTTTTGTGAAAACATTGTTGAAGTTTTCATGGACGACTTCTCTATTTATGGGAAGTCTTTTGATGATAAAGCAATCTTGATCGAGTTTTGCAAATATGTGAACAAACAAATCTTGTCTTGAATTTGGAGAAGTGCCACTTTATGGTTAATGAAGGTATTGTCTTGGGTCATAAAATTTCTGAAAGAGGTATTGAAGTGGACAAAGCTAAGGTTGATGCAATTGAGAAAATGCCATGTCCTAAAGATATCAAAGGTATTCGTAGTTTCTTAGGTCATGCCGGTTTCTATAGGAGATTTATCAAAGGCTTTTCTAAAATTTCTAGGACTCTTACAAATCTTTTGCAAAAGGATGTTCCTTTTTTTGATGATGATTATTTAGAAGCCTTAGAAACACTCAAGAAAGCCTTAATTTCTGCACCTATTGTTCAACCACCTGACTGGAACATGCCTTTTGAAATTATGTGTGATGCTAGTGATTATGCTGTTGGTGCTGTTCTAGGAAAAAGAGTTGATAAGAAATTGAATGTTATTCATTATGCTAGTAAAACTCTAGACAATGCTTAAACAAATTATGCTACTACTGAAAAAGAATTTCTAGCAGTGGTGTTTTCTTGTGATAAATTTTATCTTACATTGTTGATTCAAAATCAATTGTTCACACCAACCATGCTGCTATTAAATATCTTATGGAAAAGAAAGATGCTAAACCTAGACTTATTCGATGGGTTCTCTTGTTACAAGAATTTGATTTGCACATCACTGATAGAAAAGGAGCAGAGAACCCCATAGCTGATAATTTTTCTAGGCTTGAAAATGTGCTTGATGACCCACTACCTATTGATGATAGTTTCCCTGATGAACAGTTAGCTGCCATAAATGTTTCTTATAACACTCCTTGTTATGCTGACTATGCTAATTATATTGTTGCTAAATATTTACCACCTAGCTTTACACACCAACAAAAGAAAAAATTATTCTATGATTTAATACATTACTTTTGGGATGACCCACATCTTTATAAAGGAGTAGATGGTATTATTAGACGTTGTGAACCTAAGCATGAACAGGGACAAATCCTACGGAAATGCCACTCCGAAGCTTATGGAGGGCATCATGCGGGAGACATAACTGCTCACAAGGTATTGTAGTTTGGATTTTATTGGTCTACTCTCTTCAAGGATGCCCGTAAGTTCGTCTTATCTTGTGATGAATGCCAAAGAATAGGTAACATTGGTAAGCGTCAAGAAATGCCTATGAATTATTCACTTGATGTTGAACCATTTGATGTTTGGGGTTTTGATTACATGGGACCTTTTCCTTCCTCTAATGGGTATACACATATTTTGGTTGCTATTGATTATGTTACTAAGTGGGTAGAAGCTATTCCAACTACTAGTGCTGATCAAAACACCTCTATTAAAATGCTAAAGGAATTTATCTTCCCAAGGTTTGGAGTCCCTAGATATTTAATGACTGATGGTGGTTCACACTTTATTCATGGTGCTTTCTGTAAAATGCTTGCCAAGTATGATGTTAACCATAGAATTGCATCACCCTATCATCCTCAGTCTAGTGGTCAAGTTGAACTTAGCAATAGAGAAATAAAATTAATTTTGCAAAAGACTGTCAATAGGTCCCGGAAGAATTGGTCTAAGAAATTAGATGATGCACTTTGGGCTTATAGAACAGCATATAAAGATCCTATGGGTATGTCTCCTTATAAAATGGTTTATGGAAAAGCTTGTCATTTGCCTCTTGAGTTAGAACATAAAGCATACTGGGCAATCAAATAATTAACTATGATTTTAAACTTGTCGGTGAAAAGAGGCTATTTGATATTAGCTCATTAGATGATTGGAGAACCCAAGCTTATGAAAATGTTAAGTTATTTAAAGAAAAAGTTAAAAGATGGCATGATAAAAGAATCCAGAAGCATGAGTACAAAGTTGGAGAATATGTTCTTTTGTACAACCTTGTTTTAGATTCTTTGTACGAAAACTCCTCTTCAAATGGGAAGGACCCTATGTTATCGAGGAGGTTTATTGGTCTGGAGCTATCAAAATAAATAATGCCGAAGGTACTAACCCGAAGGTTATTAATGGGCAACGAATAAAACATTATATCTCAGGTACGCCCATTAATGTTGAGAGTAATATTATCCAAACATTGACACCGGAAGAACACATAAAAGAGTCCTTCTGGAACACTCTAGAATCGTTAAAAAGAGGAGGTATGTGATACGGTAAGTAAACGGACTGCGAAAAATCCGCAAAAATATTTTCTGTCAGTTTTGGAAAAAAACAAAAAATAGGAAAATAAGAAACTACCGGGAAAGTGACCCTGGTGGGCACGAGCCAGTCGCGCCTAGGTGGGTTGTGCCCACCTGGGGTACCTTCCAGACTCCGTTTTTCTACAGCTTGCTTGTTTCCCAAGATAAAAATCTTTATATACCCCCGAACGTATTGACCACTGTATCATGGAGAAATCTTTTGTTTTCTTTTCCTTGCTGTTTTCTAACAGATTTAGTGTAACGCCCTCGATGTGGCTATATCTCCTACGTGTTGAAGCATGACTTAGAGGCATAACCGCATTGAAAGCAATGTCGCAAGTGAGGTAATCTTCACAACAACCCATGTAAATAAATAAAGGGGAAAGGTACATCGCCGGGGTTTCTGATCCACGGGCACCTATGGGACCGGCGGACCGGGTCCCTTTTGGTTCGGCGGGGGGCGGAGGTTGCGCAAAGAGCAGATTGAGGCGAAGTACGCGGGCGGTTGGTCGTGCGAGGAGTAAATCGAGGCGAAGCACGCGAGCGATTTACCCAGGTTCGGGCCGCACGGATGCGTAAAACCCTACTCCGGCATTGTGGATTGGTATTGATTTCTAGCTCGGGAGCGAGCGTGAGTGTGTGGAATTGCTGAACCCCCAGGCTCTCAAAATGGCCGACCCCCTCTACGTTGCACACGGCCCTCCTTTTATACACAAGGGGTTACCGACATAGAGCAACGGGGGCCAAGGGCAAAAATGGAAAGGGTGCCGTGGATAGGCACAGCTAGGTGCTGTAGTAGGCACAGCTAGCTGCTACAGTGTTATCATACCTAACCCTGACGGCAGGGGACAAGGGCATTAAATGTCCGTATGTGTCGCCTAGACAGCACCGAAAGGGACCGCTAGGGACGCCACCGTCTTGCCACGATGGTTGTCTTGTCAGCGCCTGCGTGCCACCGCACGCCCCTAGCTACACAGCCTCCTGCCACGTGCGCTCGGGAGGGGCCCCGGAGCGACACGTGGGTGGATGTGCTGGAGCGCGGGCGTGGAGTGGGGGCTTTCCGCGGCAAGCGCCTTGCCGCGGCCGTCGACTTGTCGCTTCCGGGAGCTTGTCGCTCACCGGGCCTTGTCGGGGCGCGTAGCGCGCCGCGGCAAGTTCCTTGGAATGCCTCGGACGGCCTTCCCGGCAAGCGCCTCTTGCCGGGGCCTTGGGATGCTTCTGATGGCCTTCCCGGCAAGCTCCTCTTGCCGGGGCCTTGGGACGCTTCTGATGGCCTTCCCGGCAAGCTCCTCTTGCCGGGGTCTTGCCTTCTTCCCGGCAAGCTCCTCTTGCCGAGGTCTTGTCTTGAGTACTTTGTTCTTGAATGGTCTTCAGACGGACCACGGGGAATCTTGGCGGTGACCTGGCAGGCCTTGCCGCGGGACGCTGCGACTGCCCGTGCACAAGTTCGTGGTACTAAGGGTACCCCTACTTTAGTACACCGACAGGAGCCCCCGGGCCTGGGCCAGACACGGTGCCGAGCGTTGTTGGGCCAGGCCCAAAATAGTGCAAGGGCACGTGCGGCCTAGGTTACGCCGAGTCTTCCTCCGCATCCACCGCGCCCTCCCCCCAACGGCATGCGTTGAATGCAGCGTCGTGGGGAAGGTCGTGGGGGTTCCTTCTCTCGAAATGCGGAACATCCGCCCCCTTCCCCCTTTAAGAGCAGGGGAAGCGGGGGCAGTTGGCCCATTCGCCCGTTGCCGTTCCCAATCTCGGAAATCTCCGCCGCCCTCTCGCCTCCCCAAAGCAGAGAGAGAGAGCGCTCCGCCCTCCCCCGTCGCCAGCACCACCAACGCCGTCGATCCCCTCCACTGCTTCCGCCATGGCTCCGAAAGCCGACAGGGGGAAGACCGTGAAGACGACCGAGGCGCAGCGGCTCGCGGCGCTGCGGAAGACGCGGGCCGTTTTCCCCCCCAGGCTCGGCGCGAAGGAGCTGAAGCCGGACTATTCTCTATTCTGGTCGGCGGAGACGCGCGCGCATCCGCGCACAAGAGTTCTCCCCGCCGCCGCCTGTAAGACTGCCCCAAATGGGTACGCCTTCTTCGCGTTGTTCTTCTATTGCGGGCTCTACCCGCCCTTCTCTGATTTCTTATGCGACGTCATGAACACCTATGGGTTCCACCTCCTCGACTTCACCCCCAACGCCGTTCTGATGATGGCGGTTTTTGCGCATCTCTGCGAAAACTTTGTCGGAGTTCTTCCCAACGTAGCCCTCTTCCACCATTTCTTCACTCCTCGAGTAGAGAGAGGAGAGCCTCTATCCGGCGGGATCGCCTGGATCTCGAGGTCCGGCAAGAAGGAGACCTATCTGGAGGGAGAGTTCCGCGGCAAATGGGAGGAGTGGAGGGTTGATTGGTGCTGGATTGTCGAGGAGAGTTCGCAGCCTTTCACCGCCCGGCGCCAAACCCCGGTGGCGCGCGGCGACGACTGGAGCGACCTGGCCCCGGAGGACGACAGGCTGGGGATCGCCGTCACCAGGATCCTGCGCCTCCGGAATGCCGGGCTCACTGTCGGCGCGGTTGGCGCAGACTTCCTCCGCCGCCGCATCGCCCCTCTGCAAGAGCGGGGGAGGCCAACTTGGGAGTTCAAGAACGCGGCAGACATTATGAGGCTGCGGCCGGGCCTCAACTACAACTTCACAGTTCTGGAGCTCCATGCGATGCTGCAGGAGCTGTTCAGGTATGACCCCCAGCATCCCGAGGTGTTCAGGTTGCCGGGGGGCGTCGTGCCTTTGTGCAACAACTCCGCACTCGACCGCATCCGTGCAATGATGCCGGAATGCGACTCGCACGGGATTGTGCCAACTTGGCAGGAGCCTGCCGACGAGGTCGTGCAGCACTTCTTCGACAACTTGGTGGAAGTGGCCGTCCGCCCCGACGAGAAAGACGGCCTCACCCGTGACACCACTGACGCGGAGATGGCACGCATCGCCACCAGGCTGGAGGAGGCGGCGGCAGCCGCAGCCGCGGGCGAGTTTGGGTTCACCACCGTGGAAGCAGACGCGGCAGAAGTGGCGAGCTGTGGCGAGCAAGGGGAGTCTGCCGGCAAGGAGGGGCTTGCCGGGCAAGATGCTGAGCCGAGCGAGCCTACCAAAGATACGGGCAGCTCGCGGCAAGTCGACTCCTCTTCCTCCTTGCCTCCGGACAGCCCACCAGAATCAGAGGCCCCAACGCCGCCCAGGAGGCGTCTCCGCAAGGTTGGCGATTAGGCGGAGCGGCAAGCGGGTCGACAGTCGCCACGCCACGTGACGCGCTCGACCTCGGCAAACACCGTTGCCGCGGGAGCGCCTCATGCTACGACGGCAACTAGAGCGGGGTCCAGCCGGACCACCGCTTCGGTCCCTGCCGCTTCCCGTGCCGTGCCGACAGCCGGAGCGGGGTCTTCTCAGACCACCACCACTGCTCCCGCTAAGCGGCCAAGGGAAGCTTCTCCTCCGCCTCCTCGCTCTGGGAGCGCGCCGGGCTTCGACTTCTCCGCGCTGAGCTCCGACGAGGAGGAGGAAGAAGAGTAAGCTTCTCTTGCTGCACTCGCATTTCTTCGGTTTTTGTTGTTGTTCTCGCTTCTCAATTGCTTTTCCCTGAGCCTGCTCCTTTTTAGGACTCTGGCCCAGAGAGCGGCAAAGAGAGCTAAGGCCCCAGTGGTCATCGTTGAGGACGTGCCCACTGCGACAACAGGTGGTGCGCCCGAGACAACCTTGCCGGACCTGGCGACTTTCCTCCATGGCAGCCCCCAGCGTAAGTGTGTGAACTTTTTGCCGCGGTGAGGCGCGCATGGGTACTTGTCTTTGCTGATATCCGCTTGTTGCCTTGTGTAGGAGCAGAGCAGCCTCACCAGGAGCGTCTGGAGACAGCCCCCGGCATGCCATCTGCTTCAACTACGCCGCCCAGGGAAAATTCTCCGGCAAGAGATTCTTCGGCAGGGGGTGGCTCTCCGGCAAGGGACGGCACCAGCATCCCCCCAGTGGCAGAGACCATGGCCACCGAGCCCAGCGCAGGTAATCTCCTTGCTTCAAATCTTCCCTTGGGTTCTTCTTCTTCTGGTCTCTTTGAGTTTTTGGCTGGATCTTGTTTGACTCTTCCCCCCTTTGCCGGCCATCAGACCCATCCGCTGCGGAGCGGATGGAGACCGAGGTCGCCGCTGAGGACGCAGCCGGTGGTGGCGACGCCGCCAGCGCTGAGGCCGCCAAGGCTGGCACCGCGGCGGCTGGCAAGGGATCTGGCGATCATACTGACAGCCCAGAGGCCGCAGGAGCGCCAGGCGCTGCACCGACCGCTGACCCGTCCGCCGAGGCCGCAGCGCCAAGCATCGAGGAGCCCCAGCCGGGCGTTTACTTGAAAGCCGGCGAAGGCGTCTTCATGAACCTCCCCTGGGCATCAAGCTCCAGAGCGCCGGCCGAGGGGGAGGTCTTCGACGGGGAAGTGCTCGCCTCCGCGGGACTGAAGCTGGTCGACGCGCCGAGCAGCAGCAGCAACGAGCCCGAAGAGGAGCGGCTGCTGCGCAGGTTGATGTCGCTCTACCGCGCGCGACAAGCCAAGCTGGAGTCCCGCGAGGCGCTTGTCGCGAAGGCGGGAGCAGACATTGAGAAGCGCGCAGACGAGCTCGGGGGTTTCCACTGGGAAGCTCTCCGATCCCTGGCGGAGGAGCGGGAGCAGCTCGCTGAAGCGAAGAAGGCCTTTCTCCTCGAGAAGGCCGAAGCCGAAGAGCTGCAGCGACTGGCCTCCGTGAAGCTAGCCGCGGAAGAGGGTGAGCAGGCGCAGCGGAAGGTCAACCTCGACGCTCACGAGGAGGAGCTTGCCGCGCGCGAGGAGAAGCTGGGCGGAGCCCTCAAGCAAGCGGAGGATGCTACCGCCGCTGCCGAGGCCGCCAAAAAGGTGCTGGAGATGAAGGTGCTGCAGCTGGAGGCTGACCGCAAAGCATATGGCGAAGAGCTCAGCGCCGCCAAGGACTCCAACGCCGCCCTCGAGTCGAGGCTGGTCGCTTTGACCAAGGTGCTGGACGGCGCCAAGGAGCGGGAGGCGGCCCTGAAGAAGGAGATCGATGCTGACAAGGCGTTGCTGGAGAGTGCTGCCACCACCCAAAACGCCTTTAGGGATACGGTGGAGCACTGGACAGAGAGCCTCGCGAATGCCGCCGGGGACATTGACAAGGAGCTGGCGCAGCTGGGGGTGGAGGACTTCCGGTACTCCTCCGACGAGAACCTCCAACCTAGCGCCAAGCTCACTATGTTCTTCCAAGGCGTGGCGACGGCGCTCCAGCGACTCCGGGATGAGATCCCGAAGCGGCTGGCCGACGAGTCGCGCGAGATCTGTGCGGGAGCCCTTCAGAAGGTGTTGATGAAGGTGGCCTTACGCAATCTAGGCCTCCGCCTCCACAACGTCCTCAGATCCTTGCCGCCTGATATCGATCAGGAAGAGCTCAAGGCCCTTGTCGCACCCATTGTGGACAAGGTGAGCGGGATCAAGAGGGTCGAGGGCGACCGCGTCGACTAGGCCGCCGGCTTCCTTCTTTCCTTGTCGCTGCTAGCTATGTCATAGAAAACATTTATTAGTGCTGCGACAAGCTATTTTGTAATATAACTTTCTTCTGGGTAGCCATTGCAATGTTATTCCCTTTACTTGACTCCTCCCTTTGTATGTTTTTGCCCTACGCTTTTAGGGAACTTGCCGGTGCAGGCATCCGGACCGCGAGCGCTGGGCGTGGAACTGGCGGTGTCGCTACCGGCAAGAAACCTTGTCGCAGCCAGCTGCAGCTCACTTAAGTTGCTGAGCGGGGCTCGAAGCAAAGTAAGGGCGCGGCTAGTGTAGCAACTAGCCGCAGCTAACTTACGTTGTTGAGCAAGCTCAAAACAATGCAAGGGCGCGGCTAGTGTAGCAACTAGCCGCAGCTCACCTAATGTTGTTGAGCGAGCTCGAAACAACGCAAGGGCACAGCCAGCTACGAGTTGGCTCCTCCGCGCACAAGTTTCCCATACAAAGTGCAGTCGTTCAAGGGAGATAACTTAAAATTTAAAAGATTTGGCTGCTCAAACTTTGGCAACTTAGCTTTTCTGTCGTTTGCTTCCCGGCAAGACGAAATTCTTGAACGACGCCTGGTCCATACCCTTCTCTTCTCCCTTCCCCCCCGGCAAACTTGTGGGCGAGGGATCCTTTCTTTCCTTGGAAGAAGGAAGAAAAGAAAGAAGAGAAAATAAAGATATAGAGCCTTGCGGCTCGTTATCGCTTACCGTGGGGTTGGTGCTGCACAAATGTCAGATCGTATATGCCAGAAAATAGAAAGCATAAAATCGACAAAATGTGCGGAGCACGCGAGCTTTACTGCGCACGGGATCTGCGCCCGGCCTCGTACAAAGGATTACATGCAACAGCGGCAAGACTTTGTACAAGAGGTGGTTGCCGGAACGGGTTCCGACAACCGCGCCTTACGGGTAAAACTTACGAAGATGCTCGATGTTCCAGGAGTTGCTCACTGGGATGCTATCTTCGGTCTCAAGGCGGACAGCGCCGGGCCCAGTGACTCATCTCACCCGGTAAGGGCCTTCCCACTTCGGCGTCAACTTTGTATGTTTTTACCCCACGCTTTTAGGGAACTTGCCGGCGCAGGCACCAGGGCCGCGAGCGCTGAGTGCGGAACGTCAGCAGGCTGCTGGCGGTGCCGCTACCGGCAAGAAACCTTGTCGCAGCTAGCTGCAGCTCACTTAAGTTGCTGAGCGGGGCTCGAAGCAAAGTAAGGGCGCGACTAGTTAAGCAACTTGCCGCAGCTAACTTACGTTGTTGAGCAGGCTCAAAACAATGCAAGGGCGCGGCTAGTGTAGCAACTAGCCGCAGCTCACCTAATGTTGTTGAGCGAGCTCGAAACAACGCAAGGGCGCAGCCAGCTACGAGTTGGCTCCTCCGCGCACAGGCTTCTCATACAAAGTGAGACGATCCATGGGGAATAGCTTAAAAATTAGAGATCTGGTTGCTCAGGCTTTGGCAACTTATCTGTTCTGGGTGTGTTGATGTGCATGGTGGTCTTGGGCGCTCCAAGATCCACCAGCTCGATCTTGATCCAGCGAGTGCGCCCGGTCGTTGTAGGAGCCGGCCACGCCGCCGATGGGCAGCGCAGCCTTGCCCTGGGACCTGGCAGCACCGTGAGTTCCCTCGTCGATGCGTGCCCTTCCGTCGGTGCCTGCACCACCATCCATTTGCTCCGGCGGTGGGTGGCTCGGCGTGGACGGAGCGGCTGTCTCCGAAACTTTCTTCTTCGGCGGCATGTTGATGAAGATGGTGAAGATCGATGAAGAAGATGAAGATCTAGCCCGCAAGAACGCCGGATCTGATTCACACAACTTCGACGCCCCCTACCTGGCGCGCCAGAGATGCCGGGGTTTCTGATCCACGGGCACCTATGGGACCGGCGGACCGGGTCCCTTTTGGTTCGGCGGGGGGCGGAGGTTGCGCAAAGAGCAGATTGAGGCGAAGTACGCGGGCGGTTGGTCGTGCGAGGAGTAAATCGAGGCGAAGCACGCGAGCGATTTACCCAGGTTCGGGCCGCACGGATGCGTAAAACCCTACTCCTGCTTTGTGGATTGGTATTGATTTCTAGCTCGGGAGCGAGCGTGAGTGTGTGGAATTGCTGAACCCCCAGGCTCTCAAAATGGCCGACCCCCTCTACGTTGCACACGGCCCTCCTTTTATACTCAAGGGGTTACCAACATAGAGCAACGGGGGCCAAGGGCAAAAATGGAAAGGGTGCCATGGATAGGCACAGCTAGGTGCTGTAGTAGGCACAGCTAGCTGCTACAGTGTTATCATACCTAACCCTGACGGCAGGGGACAAGGGCATTAAATGTCCGTCTGTGTCGCCTAGACAGCACCGAAAGGGACCGCTAGGGACGCCACCGTCTTGCCACGATGGTTGTCTTGTCAGCGCCTGCGTGCCACCGCACGCCCCTAGCTGCACAGCCTCCTGCCACGTGCGCTCGGGAGGGGCCCCGGAGCGACACGTGGGTGGATGTGCTGGAGCGCGGGCGTGGAGTGGGGGCTTGCCGCGGCAAGCGCCTTGCCGCGGCCGTCGACTTGTCGCTTCTGGGAGCTTGTCGCTCACCGGGCCTTGTCGGGGCGCGTAGCACGCCGCGGCAAGTTCCTTGGAATGCCTCGGACGGCCTTCCCGGCAAGCGCCTCTTGCCGGGGCCTTGGGACGCTTCTGATGGCCTTCCCGGCAAGCTCCTCTTGTCAGGGCCTTGGGACGCTTTTGATGGCCTTCCCGGCAAGCTCCTCTTGCCGGGGTCTTGCCTTCTTCCCGGCAAGCTCCTCTTGCCGGGGTCTTGTCTTGAGTACTTTGTTCTTGAATGGTCTTCAGAGGGACCACGGGGAATCTTGGCGGTGACCTGGCAGGCCTTGCCGCGGGACGCTGCGACTGCCTGTGCACAAGTTCGGGGTACTAAGGGTACCCCTACTTTAGTACACCGACATACATAGTTGGCTTACACTCGCCACTTCACACAATACATGAATAAAGCATTACAACATCCAAGTACAATCAAGGTCCGACTATGGAACCAAAATAAAGAACAACCCCAAATGCGACAAGGTCCCCGATCGACCCCAACGGGGCTCCACTACTGATCAACTGGAAACGAAACAAGACTATGAACACGATCTTCATCAAGCTCCTCCTTGAGCTGGGTTGCGTCACCTGCACGGTTCAACGACACCTGCAAGCTGGTTTTGGAAGTATTTGTGAGTCACGGGGACTCAGCAATCTCACACTCTCGCGATCAAGACTATTTAAGCTTATAGGTAGGGTAAAAGGTATGATGTGGAGCTGCAGCAAGCGACTAGCATATATGGTGGCTAACCTGTTCGCAAAAGAGAGCGAGAAGAGAAGGCAAAAGCACGGTCGAACAACTATGATCAAGAAGTGATCCTAGAACAACCTACGTCAAGCATTACTCCAACATCGTGTTCACTTCCCGGACTCTGCCGAGAAGAGACCATCACGGTTGCACACGCGGTTGATGCATTTTAATTAAGGTCAACTTCAGGTTTTCTACAACCGGACATTAACAAATTCCCATCTACCCATAACCGCGGGCACGACTTTCGAAAGTTCAGATCCCTGCAGGGGTGTCCCAACTTAGCCCATCACAAGCTCTCACGGTCAACGAAGGATATTCCTTCTAGCGGGAAGACCCGATCAGACTCGGAATCCCGGTTACAAGACATTTCGACAATGGTAAAACAAGACCAGCAAAGCCATCCAGATGTGCCGACAAATCCCGGTAGACGCTGCACATATCTCGTTCTCAGGGCACACCGGATGAGCCAGACGTCGGGTGGGCCAGCCCAGAGTTGCCCCTGGTAGCTCCGGACATCGCTCAGTTTGGACTAACACTCAGAGGAGCACTGGCCCGGGGGTTTAATAAAGATGACCCTTGGGCTCCGGAAACCCAAGGGAAAGAAAAAGGCTAGGTGGCGAATGGTAAAACCAATGTTGGGCCATGCTGGAGGAGTTTTATTCAAGGCGAACTGTCAAGGGGTTCCCATTATAACCCAACCGCATAAGGAACGCAAAATCCGGGAACATAACACCGATATGACGGAAACTAGGGCGGCAAGAGTGGAACAAAACACCAGGCATAAGGCCGAGCCTTCCACCCTTTACCAAGTATATAGATGCATTAATTAAATAAGAGATATTGTGATATCCCAACAAATAAACATGTTCCAACAAGGAACAACATTTCCATGTTCCAACAAGGAACAAACTTCATCTTCACCTGCAACTAACAATGCTATAAGAGGGGATGAGCAAAGCGGTAACATAGCCAAACAACGGTTTGCTAGGACATGGTGGGTTAGAGGTTTGGCATGGAAATTGGGAGGCATGATAAGCAAGTGGTAGGTATCGCAGTATAGGCATAGCAAATGAGCGAGCATCTAGCAAGCAAAGATAGAAGTGATTTCGAGGGTATGGTCATCTTGCCTGAAATCGCGCAAGGAAGAAGAACGAGTCCATGAAGAAGACAAATGGACGTAGTCGAATGGGTCCTCACAAACGCGACGTAATCGGAACCAACCCAAAGAAGCAACACCGGAAAGAAGCACACAACATAGTAAACAACCAACACATGAACATGACATGACATGCGGGATGCGGGATGTGATGCATATGCATGATTTGGAAAGGAATGATTGAACCAGGCCTCAACATGGAAATCCAAGAGTGCCACTAGAAAGAGGAGATGATTTTGGTTGAAATCGATATAAAGATCACCGGAATCGGATGCACGGTTTCGAAATGGCAAGCAAAACAAATATGGCACCGGTCTGCGATAAACAACAAGTAGCCATCTAAATGCATCAAGATAATTATGCTACATCACTCAAACATGGCAAAAAAATACATGGCAGGGATCCACTCATGATGCTTGACAAAATATGAACACTGAGCTATGGCTAATTCATGCATTAACAGGTTCAAACAAGCATGGCAAAAGTGCAAATGATAACAGGTTTCAAACTTCGAGAAATAACAAGTCAGGAATTTATCATCAGGAAGCAATGTTTAGAGCATGAAAACTACATGCTACAGGAACATATCATGGCAAAGCAAGGCATGTCATGAAGCTACTCAAAGCATATAAAAAAGTCCCTTAGTGACCTTGAGCCAAAGGGAATGAGAAAATACAATTGCAAGCGTGTGAACATAGCAAAAACATAAACAGATTCAGACTTAGTGAAAAATTGGAGCATGGCAAAACAGATTAACAAGTAGGCATGTTTACGAGCTCGATGCACTCACTACAGAGAATGGCATGACAAACTAAGCATACATCCATCAAGAAGACATGGCATAGGAGCTAGACATGGCAAGAACAATAACATAGCATGCACGGATCAATAACAACATCCTTGGCAAAATCGCTAAACATGTCAACAATCTTCCAGGAATATTTTATAGCAAAAGTAGAGCTTGATTGACTCAAGCTAGGCTGCTCCATAATTGCAAACAAAGACATGGATGGATAGAGAAAAACAATATTAACAAAACATCCTTACTGATCATCCTCAAAAGAGGCATGGATCACTAGGAAACAACATGAACATATGGCATAAAAACAAAAACAGGACAAGGACTTGGAATAATCCAAAGTCCCTGAAATCAGCATCAACGAGTAAGCTAATTTGCATGCTTGTGCTACTCACCACAAAGATCACAAAAATACATGGCATACACCCCTATAAAGATGGCATGGCATTCATCAAAACACATGTAGAGCTCAGGATCATAGCATGCACACATTAATCATGGCAAAAATGACAAAAGTCTATTTGCTGAAACAGATCTGACAAATTCATCAAATAACCCTCTTCCAACAGCATTTCGGGCATCAAGATGAGCTCAAAAGAAAATGATGCAATGAGATGAAATGATGTACATGTTGAGACGAACATTTTGATATGCTACAAGCACGAATCGGAGCTACGGATGCAGAGTTATGGCATGACGAAGGACGCAAAATATCAAGGGTTTCGGGGACAAAAGTCAACCGTGAGAAGAACCAGATCCAGATCGGGTCTCGCCGGAGTACTGTAGCGCACGGAGCTCGAAGTTCGTCGGAGTAGAAGGGGTCGCCGGAGTAGAGGTCGCCGGGGCCGGATCCGGGCCAGAGGAGGTGCGGTGGAGGGCGGCGCCGGCGAGAGGCGGTGGTCGCCGGCGAGGGAGGCGGCGCGGGGCAGCGCTGGTGAGAGGCGGGCGGCGCGGCAGGCGAGGAGGCGCCGGCGGCGATGGGTGGGGAGGCGCTAGGCGGCGGGGCTCGGGCGCGAGGAAGCAGACGCCTCGGGCTCCCGGCGCGCGGCGGCGATGAGTTGGGCCCGCGCGGGCCCGATCTGGGTTCCGCGGGCCGGCGGGCGCGGGGGTGAAGTGGGGCGCGGGCGCCGGCCAGGTGGCGAGCGCGGAGTGGAGGGGAGCGGCGGCAGGGCGATGTGGCATGATTCGATTGGCTGGAGTGAGGCGGCTGCGGGGCGGCGGACATGTCCGGCGCGGTGGGGGGTTTTTGTCCGGTGGTGCGAGGTAGAGGAAGGCTAGGGTTAGGCTGCGCGAAAATTCGGGGAGAGCCACATATTTATAGGTAGAGGGAGCTAGGAAGCTCCAAATGAGGTGCGGTTTTAGGCCACGCGATCATGATCGAACTACCGAGATGATGGAGGGGGTTTAGGTGGGTTTTGGGCCAAATTGGAAGGATTTTGGACTGCAAGACACACGAGGCCTTTTCGGTCCCTCGGTTAACCGTTGGAGTATCAAACGAAGTCCAAACACGAAACTTGACAGGTGGTCTACCGATAGTAAACCAAGGCCGCATGACAAGTCTTGGTCCAATCCAAAAACGTTTAACACCTGCACACAAAAGAGGTGGAAAGGGACACCGGGTAACATAGGAGCGCCAGATTGCAAAACGGGCAATGGGGAAAATGCTCGGATGCATGAGACGAACATGTATGCAAATGCAATGCACATGATGACATGATACGCAATGCATGACACGCAAGCAATGACAAGGCAACAACAGCGAATAACTGGAGGACACCTGGCACATCGGTCTCGGGGCGTTACATTTAGCTAGGCCAGCATCATGTCTTCCTCACCTTCCAGCAATGGAGGAGAAGACATGGAGTTGGTTCAGGAGGATCTATGGAGAGAGGAAGCTGAAGAGGTTGCCATGCAGGAAGGAGAATGAAATTCTTTTGGGGTTCACCCTCCGGCTTCCGAGAGAGGCACATTGGCTGGCATCTCCACTCATCATAATCCTCATCAAGCTATGAGATCATCAAACACTTAAGAGAGCCCCAAAGTGCATGAAGAACTCCCACCAAGGAGGCCTTTACACAGGTTATATCCTAACAATTTTCAAAATTTGATTCACAATTATGGGTTCGAGAATACTCCTTGTGTGTAGATACCATCCAATTGGGACATAGTTCGACCAAGAGAAAGTGATGCAGGAACAAACCCCTGGGGCCCGGAAAATAAACATATAATGGTTGAAGAGAAGAAAAATTCTGAGTTACTGCATTGAGCTCTTCGAGAGATTCAAGGCCCAAGGGAGCTACTCATGGTTATATTGGAAAACACCTCTACTTCATCACCACCATATTCTTCATCACCAAAAGAAAACTGAGTATCGGGTATGGGCACTCCCCCTGGCTTCCACCAAGCTTGGGGGAGGTGCCCCGATATCGTATCATCCCACTATCTTTCGCCTTTACTTATTTTAGTTTGATCCATAGTTATCTTTTGCTTTAGATGAATAAAAGTTTAGTTCGATCCTTCCTTTTCGAGAGTTTTCTTAGTGATCTATCCTTGTAATCGTGTGCAAGATATATAATAAAGTTTAGTTTGAGTTTTTGCTTTCTTTACTTTCATGTTCCAATAAAAAGAAAGGAAATTAATGAAAAAGATCATATGCTAATCTTATGGTAGGTGATGACACCACATAAGGAAAAGTATAAGTAGGAAATTTTATTAGAGATTGACAAACATAGCATTGTCAATGATGCAACTCATTAAAGAGTTAATAAGGGAAGAGAAGATTCACATATAAATACACTATCCTAGAAATCTTTTGTGATTGTGAGCCCCCATCAAAATATTATATGCCAAAATTGTTAATGTCGGACAAGGAAGACAACGTAATGATTTATGTTTGTTCATATTCACATAGAAGTTATATTGTCATAGATCCTTCAACATGTGGTGCTTGCCCCCCATGTTTGCTAGCCAAAAATTCCACATTAAGTAGAGATACTACTTGTGCATCCAAAAACCCTTAAACCTAAATCTTATTTTCACGAGTCCACCATACCTACCTAAGGATTGAGTCAGATCCTTCAAGTAAGTTGTCAACGATGCAATGAGGCAATAAAAATTGCTTCTAAAAGTGCAAGATCATTTAGTGTAAGAGAAAATTGAGCGTTGTACGAACTTGTGATAGCAAATAATAAAAGCGGCAGACTGCATAATAATGGTTGCTATCACAAGGGGCAATATAATGTGACGTTCTTTTGCATTAAGGGGTTGAGCATACAAACAAATAAGCGCATTGCAACCTCTACTTCCCTCTGTGAAGGGCCTATCTTTTACTTTTATGTATTTACTTTTATGCAGGAGTCAAAGTTGTTCTCTCTATTCCTTTTTATTTTTCTCCTTTGGCAAGCATCATGTGGTGAGGAAAGATCTAGGAACATATGTCCAGTTGAATGGGTAGCATGAGCTATTATTGTTGACATCACCCTTGAGGTGAATACGTTGGGAGGCAAAACTATAAGCCCCTATCTTTCTATGTGTCCGGTTGAAACGTTTTGCTCATGTGTGTGCGGTGAGTGTTAGCAATCATAGAAGGCTATATGATGGTTGAGTATGTGGACTTGCCTAAAGGCTCCAATACGTGACCCTTCCTGAAAAGATGATGAATTGTAGTTGCAAAGTTGACTGAGAACATAGTTTGTTGGTTTCCAACACAGTTTATGCTTTATACTTCAAAAGTGTGATGAATTGTTAATTATTCATGAGAAGTCTATGATAAAAGTTTTATGATAAAGGCTTTATTTTAAAGTTTTGTTGCTTTTATAATAATTCACATGATGCTTCTATGTCTGTATTTTGTTTTTATTGACACCTCTCTCTCTAAGCACGTGGACATGTTTTTCAATTTCGGTTTTCGCTTGAGGACAAGCGAGGTCTAAGTTTGGGGGAGTGGATACGTCCATTTTGCATCATGTTTTCCTACTGTTATTTAAGATGTTTTTATGCATAATAATGCTTTTTGGAGTAATTCTAATGCCTTTTCTCTCATAACATGCAAGGTACACACAAAGTGGGAGAATTCCGGCAGTTGGAATCTGGACCTGGAAAAGCTACGTCAGGCCACCTATTCTGCAAAACTCCAAATGAGCTGAAACTTTACGGTTTTTTATGGATTATATGAGGAATATTGGAGCTAATAAGTACTAGTGAGGGCCCACCAGGTGGGCACAACCCACGTGGGCGCGCAAGGGAGCCCAGGCGTGCCCTAGTGGGTTATGCTCCCCTCGGCCCACCTCCGGTGCCCATCTTCTGGTATATAAGTCATTTGATCTAGAAAAAAACAAGAAGATAACTTTCAGGATGGAGTGCCGCCGTCTCGAGGCGGAACTTGGGCAGGAGCACTTTTGCCCTCCGGCGGAGCGATTCCGCCAGGGGAACTTCCCTCCCGGAGGGGAAATCATAGTCATCATCATCACCAACAACTCTCCCATCTTGGGGAGGGCAATCCCCATCAACATCTTCAACAACACCATCTCCTCTCAAACCCTACTTCATCTCTTGTGTTCAATATTTGTACTGGAACTATAGATTGGTGCTTGTGGGTGACTAGTAGTGTTGATTACATCTTGTAGTTGATTACTATATGGTTTATTTGGTGGAAGATTATATGTCCAGATCCATTATGCTATTTAATACCCCTTTGATCTTGAGTATGTTTATCACTTGTGAGTTTTGTTCTTGAGGTCACGGGAGAAATCATGTTGCAAGTAATCATGTGAACTTGATATATGTTTGATATCTTGATAGTATGTATGTTGTGATTCTCTTAGTGGTGTCATGTGAATGTTGACTACATGACACTTCACCATATTTGGGCCTAGGGGAATGCACTGTGGAGTATTTATTAGATGATGGGTTGCGAGAGTGACAGAATCTTAAACCCTTGTATATGTGCTATTCCATAAGGGACCGATTGGATCCAAAAGTTTGATGCTATGGTAAGAATTTATTCTTAATACTTTTCTTGTAGTTGCAGATGCTTACGAGGGGGTTAATCATAAGTAGGAGGTTTGTTCAAGTAATAATAGCACCTAAGTACCGGTCCACCCACATATCAATTTATCAAAGTAGCGAACACGAATTGAATCAACATGATGAAAATGACTAGATGAAATTCCAGTGTACCCTCAAGAACGCTTTGCTTATTATAAGAGACCGTTTTGGCCTGTCCTTTGCCTCAAAAGGATTGGGCTACCTTGCTACAGTTTTGCCACTATTATCATTGTTGGAAATATGCCCTAGAGGCAATAATAAAATAGTTATTATTATAATTTCTTGTTCATGATAATTGTCTATTGTTCATGCTATAATTGTATTAACTGGAAACTGTAATACATGTGTGAATACATAGACCACAAGATGTCCCTGGTGAGCCTCTAGTTAACTAGCTTGTTGATCAATAGATGGTTGTGGTTTCCTGACCATGGACATTGGATGTCGTTGATAAGGGGATCACATCATCAGGAGAATGATGTGATGGACAAGACCCAATCCTAAGCATAGAACAAGATCATGTAGTTTGTTTGCTAGAGCTTTTCTAATGTCAAGTATCATTTCCTTAGACCATGAGATTGTGCAACTCCCGGATACCATAGGAATGCTTTGGGTGTATCAAACGTCACAACGTAACTGGGTGGCTATAAAGGTGCACTACAGGTATCTCCAAAAGTGTCTGTTGGTGATACGTCTCCAACGTATCTACTTGTTCTCACGCTTTTCCTCCTGTTTTGGACTCTAATTTGCATGATTTGGATGAAAATAACCCCGGACTGACGTTGTTTTCAGCAGAACTACCATGGTGTTGTTTTTGTGCAGAAATGAAAGTTCTCGGAATGGAACGAAACTTTGCGAAGATTTTTTATATCAATAATAAGAATTTTTGGAGCCAAGACCCACCAGAGAGGGGCCCCTAGGTGGGAATGACCGACCAGGGTGCGCCCCCCTCTCCTGGCGCGCCCAGGTGGGTTTTACCCACCTAGTGGACCCTCTGATACTATAAAATCGCATTATTCCGGAAAAATGAGGCAGAAAGAATTATCACGATCTACGAGACGGAGCCGCCGCCAAGCCGTGTTCTTCCTCGGGAGGGCAGATCTAGAGTCCGTTTGGGGCTCCGGAGAGGGGGATCTTCATTCTTCGTCATCACCAACCAATCTCCGTCGCCAATTCCATGATGCTCTCCACCGGGAGTGAGTAATTCCTTCATAGGCTCACTGGTCGGTCAGGAGTTGGATGAGATTCATCATGTAATCGAGTTAGTTTTGTTAGGGCCTGATCCCTAGTATTCACTATTTCTTAGATTGATGTTGCTATGACTTTGCCATGCTTAATGCTTGTCACTTCGGGCCCGGGTGCCATGATTTCAGATCTGAACCGTTTATGTTATCATCATTATATCCATGTTCTAGATCCGATCTTGCAAGTTATAGTCACCTACTACGGTTATGATCCGGCAAGCCCGGAGTGACAACAACCTGACTCACTCCCGGTGATGACCGTAGTTTGAGGAGTTCATGTATTCACTATGTGTTAATGCTTTGTTCCGGTTCTCTATTAAAAGGAGGCCTTAATATCCCTTAGTTTCCAATATGGACCCCGCTGCCACAGGAGGGTAGGACAAAAGATGGCATGCAAGTTCTTTTAATAAAGCACGTATGACTATTTACGGAATACATGCCTACATTATATCGATGAACTGGAGCTAGTGTCGTATCGCCCTAGGTTATAACTGTCACATGATGAATATCATCCAACAAGTCACCGATCCAATGCCTACGAATTTATCCTATATTGTTCTTGCTAAGTTACTATTCTATCATCACTATTACACTTGCTACAAAACTATTGCTATTACTGTTACTGTTACCATTGCTACTGCTACTATTACCAAAACAATCAAACCACTTTGCTACTGATCACTTTGCTGCAGATAATTAATCTCCAGGTGTGGTTGAATTGACAACTCAGCTGCTAATACCTTCAAATATTCTTTGACTCCCCTTGTGTCAATTCTATAAATTTGGGTTGAATACTCTACCCTCGAAAACTATTGCGATCACCTATACTTGTGGGTTATCAAGACCTTTTTCTGGCAACATTGCCGGGGAGCATAGCTATATTTGTTGAGTCACTTGGGATTATTATCATATTATCACTATGAAGAACCTAAAGGATCCAAAGACTAAGATATATCCCTCAAGGACGAGGGGAGGTAAGGAATTGCCATCCAGTTCTGCTTTAGATTCACCTTCTGTTATGAGTAAACTTGTAACACCACCACATGCTATTAATTCTGATATGTCACAAGTTATTGATGATGCTACTTCTACTATGAATGATGCTTATGATGATGCTAGTGCCTTTCTTGATAATGATGATGTGCCACTTGGTTATTTTCTTGATGAACAAATCGCTAGAGTTATACAACATGATGTTGTTGAATCTGATGATGAGCTTGAAACTGAAACTCCTAAAACACCTGCTAGAACTAGCCTTCCTAGATATGAATTGCCTGAGGTACCAGAAGGTTATGTTATGAGTGAGGAAGCAACTAGAGATATTCTTGCTTGCAATGATAGAGATGATCTAGAGAAATTATTATGCAAGTATAAAGAAAAATCTCTGAATGCTAGAATGAAATGTGATCCTAAGTTTGCTACTTCACCCATCTTTATTGATGATAAGGATTATGAATTCTCTGTCGACCCAGAGTTAATTACTCTGGTTGAATCTGATCCTTTCCATGGTTATGAAACTAAAACTGTTGTGGCACATCTTACTAAGTTGAATGACATAGCCACCCTTTTTACTCACGATGAGAAAACTCGCTATTACTTTATTCTCAAATTATTTCCTTTCTCATTAAAGGGTGATGCTAAAGCTTGGTACAATACTCTTGCTCCTGGTTGTGTGCAAAGTCCCTAGGATATGATTGATTACTTCTCTGAAAAATATTTTCCTGCTCATATGAAACAAGCTTCATTATAGGAAATATTTAACTTTTTGCAAACTAAAGAAGAGAGTATCCCACAAGCTCGGGGGAGGCTTTGCCAGTTACTTAATGCTTTGCCTGATCATCCTCTTCAGAAAAATGAAATACTTGATATCTTCTATAATAGACTAACCGATGCTTCTAGGAACTTCCTAGATAGTTGTGCTGGTTGTGTTTTCAGGGAACAAACTGTTGGACAAGTTGAAGAATTATTGAATAATATATTGAAAAATTATGATGATTGGACTATTCCTGAACCACCGGCTAAACCCCCCTCTGAAGAAGAGGGGTATATTATATCTCAGTCCTGAAGATATGCAAGAGGCAAAGAAATCTATGAAAGAAAAATGTATGAAAGCGGAATGTTAAAAAGTTACTTCCTATTGAAGAAATGCATGGGCTTAATACACCACCAATGCCTAAGGTGGTAGAGGTAAATTCTCTTACGAAGTTTAATGAAAATGATAATCCTCACAATTTGCATCCTAGTCAATGCCTTTATGAGTTTGAAAACTATATTAGAAAACAAGATCACTTCAATGCAAATGTTATGAAATAGTTGAAATATAATTCTGATGTGATTGCTTGCTTGAGTGACTTGTTATTTAGAATATCAAATGATGTTAGAGGTGTTGGAAAACTTGCTTCTATGGTACAAACTCAGTTAGAACAAGTTGCTAAATCACAAAGAGAATTAATTGATGAAATGAATCATAATATGCATGAATTCGCTGTTAGAGTTGCAACTAGAGAAGGTAAAATGACTCAAGAACAACTTTATCCTGACGGACACCTAAAAGAATTGATTAAGATTCACAAAGTAAAAACACTAGTGCATCTAGTCCTTCTAGAAAGAAAAAGAAAAAGAAAAAGAAAACTAATAGGACTTTGCATACTTGTGGCGAATCTAAAATAGAAAAACCTCCTGATAATGATAATGAAACTTCTATCTTTGATGCTGAAACTCAATCTGGTAATGAACACTCACCTAGTGATAATGAAAAAGACAATGATGAGGTTCATGAAGACTATCAACCAAATAATGAAAAAGAACCAGACAATGATGTTGAGATAGAACCACCTGTTGATCTTGATAACCCACAAGCTAAAAATAAAAGATATGATAAAAGAGACTTTGCTAGAAAACACGGTAAAGAAAGAGAACCGTGGGTTCGAAAACCTATGCCTTTTCCACCCAAGTCAACTAAAAACAATGATGATGAAGAATTTCAACGCTTTGCTGAAATGCTGAGGCCAGTCTTTTTGCGTACTCGCTTGACTGATATCTTGAAAATGCCTCCTTATGCAAAGTATATGAAAGACATCATCACAAATAAGAGAAAAATACTAGAAGCTGAAATCTCCACTATGCTTGCTAATTACACTTTCAAAGATGGAGTACCTAAAAAACTTGGAGATCCGGGAATACCAACTATACATTGCTCTATCAAAAAGAATTATGTGAAAACTGCTTTGTGTGATTTAGGAGCTGGTGTTAGTGTTATGCCTTTCTCTTTATATAAAAGACTTGATTTGAATGAACTCACACCTACTGAAATATCTTCGCAAATGGCTGACAAGTCAACTGCCATACCTATCGGTATCTGTGAGGATGTGTCTGTTGTTGTTGCTAATGTTACTATTTTGACTGACTTTGTTATACTTGAGATGCCCGAGGACGACAACATTTCGATTATCCTTGGTAGACCCTTCTTGAATACTGTATGGGCTGTTATTGATTGCAATAAAATCAAGATCACTTTTCATATTAATGGCAATGAGCATATGGTGCACTTTTTGAAGAAACAATTCCAAGTGAATGGTATTAATGTTATTGAAAAATCTCAGACAATCACTATTGGAAGTTTTCAAATACCTCTACCTACTCTCAAAAAGAAATATGAAATACTTATTGCTGGGGAAATGCATATCCCCGTCGAGGTAACTTAGTGATTTACAAAAGATTCTTCGATTTCATGCTAATCGAAAGTGGTTGTTAATAAGACTTGATCAACCTTATTAATGAATCATTTTTGAGCGGTATGAAGTTGATGAATTTAGTAAGCACTACTTTCTGTCCCAACATTTTATTCTCTATTTTTATTAGTTAAATAAAATAAAATGCCATGTTTTGCCTGTTTTCTGAATTTCCCGTGCAATAAAAAATGACCCAAAAATAAAAGTTCTCAGAATGCCCTGAAAATTTAATACGATTTTTTATGAATATTTGAGAATTTTTGGTGCAATAAACATCAGAGGGAAGTGCACCAGGTGGGCACAATCCACCTGGGCGCGCCTGCACCCCCAGGCGCGCCCTGGTGGGTTGTGGTACCCACGTGGGCCCCCTCACCCACCTCTTCATCACACATCATCACTTACCTTCAGAAAAAAATCCCCATTGCTCTCTCTCCCGTGTTCTTGAGCTCAAACCCACAGATTTCGATCTCTTCTCTCGAAGCTCCGTTTCCTAAATAGTTTCGGGGGATTGTTGCTTGGTATGTGATTCCACAATTTGTCCAATTAGTTTTTGTTTTAGTGGTTTATACTTTGAATAATTAGCTACTCTTGGTGCTGCTGTAGATGTGCTTGCATGTTGAATGCTTATTGTTCTAAGTTGTTTGAATGCTTGCTATGGCCTCTATGTATCCCTATGAGTAGTTGTTATCAATCTTACAAAGTTTTGTTGACAAATTTTTGTCACTCCAAATTTTTTTTTAGAAAATTGTATGCGGACATGATGAACCTATTTGGAAGGAGTTCTTCGAGGAGATGATTCTCGGGGGCATCTTCTAGTGACAGTTCTGCTCGTCGGTCTTATGTTGAACCAAGTGAAAGTTCCACGCGAGATGCCGCCATCAAGACTTGTTTATGGCCTAGCGATGAATATATGATGCGTGTGGGCATTAAGGAGGAATTTGAGTAATATGTTCACAATGCCGGCCTCGGTCCCTACCTATCAGATAAGTGTGTACAACACCAACTTCTCACTGAATCATTTGTCAAAGGATTTAAATATTTCCCACGTGAGTCTAGGGTGTCATTTATGCTTTATGATAATCCTTATACTATCCCACTTGAGAATTTTGCTTACCATTGCAAACTGCCATTTTGGGGTTCACTTGATGAGCCACCAATGGTTGAGAACGAGTCTTTCTTGGCTAGCCTTTGCTATGGTGAAAATAGGGGAGTCAGACAAGGAAGAATAAAGAGCATTCATTTTCCCACAATTCAGTATTTTGCATTATTTAACGGGAAATGCATAGTAGGCAAGCAAGACTGTAGCATACTTTGTGTGCCAGAGTTGAGCCTCCTTCACACCGCTCTCATTGGTGAAAGGAATTATAACCTTGGAGCGATTGTTGCACGTAGACTCCAGCACAATGCTAAAAGTGGTTGGTTATATGGTGGAATTTATGCCACGCGTTTAGCATGGGAGCTGAGTGCTTCGCCTTTGCCATTTGATCCTATCCTACCCACGCAGTATTTAGATTTTGACACTCTGAAGGATCACAAGATTCTCAAGGGAAGGGTTGATAACTTCACTTATAATCTAATGTTTAACCAAAAATCTATTGCGGGCACATATTTGCCTGTGCCTGCTCTTTTTGATTATAACATCAAGAGAAGATATTTTGTCCTTGAGAGCGAGGCCCGAGCTCATAACGCAGCAGTGGTGGCGGCACGACATGCTGAGGCATCCACACTGAGAGCCTCCGTGAGCTACACGCCAACTATTATCCGGGCTATTGATCGACTACCAAGTTAGGCCAAAAGCCTAAGCTTGGGGGAGTACGTGTCTCTCGCCGACTTTACATTCATGTCTATTTATTCCATTTGTTGGTATTCACACTTTTTCATTGTATCATCCATGCTTAGATTTATTTTCTTACTTTCTTCTTGTGTGTTTGAAAAACTTTAGAAAAACCAAAAAAAGTTGTAATTAACTTACTTTCTATGCATGCTTAGTAGTGGTACTAAAAAGAAAACCCAAAAAGATTTCCTTGTTCTTCTTTTTCTTGTTGGGAGATTTCCCACGTAAATAGTTTTCCTCATTTTTGCTTTTCCCTTATTTGCTTGCTACAGAAAACCAAAAATCCAAAAAAATATTTCAGCATGTTTCTCTGAATTTCTTTTCTTTTTTTATTCGAGTTATACCGAGGAGAAGATCACGATGAAAATGTTGAGTGGCTATCATATGAATAACTGTTGAACTAATAAAGAGCCCATTTTACCTTGTCTTCTCCTGTTGAATAAAATGTTTTGCAGATTCCAGCTTAGTCCATGGCACTCTTGCACTATTATTATTATTATTATTATTATTATTATTATTATTATTATTATTTTCATATCATTCGGTCGTGCAAGTGAAAGGCAATAATGACGACATTCGATGAACTGGCCGTGGCAAAGAGAAACTGGTATGAACTCGAGTTGTTATGTTTGTGTAAATATGTTTAACCTAGTATCCAGGATTCAGCCCATTATGATTAAACATGTTTGTAATGACAATTAGAGATTATAGTTTCTCATACCATGCATAAGTAGCTTGGAGTTGATAATGATTTATCTTGGATATCAACATAGCATTAAAATGATTGTGATGTAGTATGATGATATGGTATCCTCCTCTGAATGTTCAAGTGGCTTGACTTGGTACATGTTCATGCATGTAGTTGAATCAAAACCAACATAGCCTCTATGATATTTATGTTCATAGTGTTCATATCTGACTCATGCTAGTGTCCAATGTTACTTACGCATAATGCATGGTTATGATCGTTGTTGGTCTCTAGCTAGCCGCTTCCTAATCTTAATTGCTAGCCTTCACCTGTACTAAGTGGTAACTCTGGTTGCACATAAAAAAAAACTTGAACCCAAAGTTATTCCAGATGAGTCCAACATACCTACCTATATACGGTATTACCCTGCCGTCCTAAGTAAATTTGCATGTGCCACCTCCAAAAACTTCTAAAAACAAGAGCAAAAGAGTACGTACATTTTTTCCTTTCTCACTTTCAGTTTATCAACTGAATTGCTTGAGGACAAGCAAAGGTTTAAGCTTGGGGGAGTTGATACATCTCCAACGTATCTACTTTTTCTCACGCTTTTCCTCTTGTTTTGAACTCTAATTCGCATGATTTGGATGAAACTAACCTCGGACTGATGCTGTTTCCAGCAGAACTACCATGGTGTTGTTTTTGTGTAGAAATGAAAGTTCTCGGAATGGAACGAAACTTTGCGAGGATTTTTTATATCAATAATAAGAATTTTTGGAGCCAAGACCCACCAGAGAGGGGCCCCTGGGTGGGCACAGCCACCAGGGTGCGCCCCCCTCTCCTGGCGCACCCAGGTGGGTTGTACCCAACTAGTGGCCCTGCTGACGACCCCCTGATACTATAAAATCACATTATTCCGGAAAAAATGAGGGAGAAAGAATTACAGCGATCCACGAGACAGAGCTGCCGCCAAGCCCTGTTCTTCCTCGGGAGGGAAGATATGGAGTCCGTTTGGGGCTCCGGAGAGGGGGATCTTCGTTCTTTGTCATCACCAACCAATCTCCATCGCCAATTCCATGATGCTCCCCATCGGGAGTAAGTAATTCCTTCGTAGGCTCGCTGGTCGGTGAGGAGTTGGATGAGATTCATCATGTAATCGAGTTAGTTTTGTTAGGGCCTAATCCCTAGTATCCACTATCTTCCTAGATTGATGTAGCTATGACTTTGCCATGCTTAATGCTTGTCACTGTTGGCCCGGGTGCCATGATTTCATATCTGAACCGTTTATGTTATCATCATTATATCCATGTTCTAGATCCGATCTTGCAAGTCATAGTAACCTACTACGGTTATGATCCGGCAACCCCGGTGTGACAACAACCAGGCCCACTCCCAGTGATGACCGTAGTTTGAGGAGTTTGTGTATTCACTGTGTGTTAATGCTTTGTTCCAGTTATCTATGATACGTCCATTTTGCATCATGCTTTTATATCGATATTTATTGCATTATGGGTTGTTATTTCACTTTATGAAACAATACTTACGGCTATTCTCTCTTATTTTACAAGGTTTACATGAAGAGGGAGAATGCCGGCAGCTGGAATTCTGGGCTGGAAAAGGAGCAAATATTAGAGACCTATTCTGCGCAACTCCAAAAGTCTTGAAACTCCATGGAACGTCTTAAAATAAATAAAGAAAAATCCTCACCAAAGATGAAGGCCAGGGGGCCCACACCCTCCTCACGAGGGTGGGGGCGCCCCCCCTAGGGCGCGCCCCCTACCTCGTGGGCCCCCTGGTGGCTCTCCGACGTCCATCTTCTCCTATATGAAGTCTTTCGATGAGAAAAAAATAAGAAGGAACTTTTCGGGATGAGACTCCACCGCCACGAGGCGGAACCTTGGCGGATCCAATCTAGAGCTCCGGCAGAGCTGTTCTGCCGGGGAAACTTCCCTCCCGGAGGGGGAAATCATCACCATCGTCATCACCAACGATCCTATCATTGGGAGAGGGCAATCTCCATCAACATCTTCACCAGCACCATCTCATCTCCAAACCCTAGTTCATCTCTTGTATCCAATTCTTGTCTCAAAGTCCGGGATTGGTGCTAGTAGGTTGCTAGTAGTGTTGATTACTCCTTGTAGTTGATGCTAGTTGGTTTATTTGGTGGAAGATCATATGTTCAGATCCTATATGCATATTATTACCCCTCTGATTATGAACATGAATATGCTTTGTGAGTAATTACGTTTGTTCCTGAGGACAAGGGAGAAGTCTTGCTATTAGTAGTCATGTGAATTTGGTATTCGTTTGATATTTTGATAATATGTATGTTGTCTAGCCTCTAGTGGTGTTATGTGAACGTCGACTACATAACACTTCACCATTATTTGGGCCTAGAGGAAGGCAATGGGAAGTAATAAGTAGATGATGGGTTGCTAGAGTGACAGAAGCTTAAACCTTAGTTTATGCGTTGCTTCGTAAGGGGCTGATTTGGATCCATATGTTTCATGCTATGGTTAGGTTTACCTTAATACTTTTGTTGTAGTTGCGGATGCTTGCAATAGAGGTTAATCATAAGTGGGATGCTTGTTCAAGTAAGAATAGCACCCAAGCACCGGTCCACCCACATATCAAATTATCAAAGTATCGAACGTGAATCGTATGAACGTGATGAAAACTAGCTTGACGATATTCCCATGTGTCCTCGGGAGCGCTTTTCCTTATATAAGAGTTTGTTCTGGCTTGTCCTTTGCTACAAAAAGGATTGGGCCACCTTGCTCCACTTTATTTACTTTTGTTACTTGTTGCTCGTTACAAATTATCCTATCACAAAACTATCTGTTACCACTTATTTTAGTACTTGCATAGAATACCTTGCTGAAAACCACTTATCATTTCCTTCTGCTCCTCGTTGGGTTCGACACTCTTACTTATCGAAAGGACTACAATAGATCCCCTATACTTGTGGGTCATCAAGACTCTTTTCTGGCGCCGTTGCCGGGGAGTGTAGCGCCTTTGGTAGGTGGAATTTGGTAAGGAAAAATTTATATAGTGTGCTGAAATTTACTGTCACTTGTTACTATGGAAAGTAATTCTATTAGGGGCTTGTTCGGGGTATCTTCACCCCGTCCAGTAGAGCAAAGAGTTGCTCCTTAACCTACTGAACCTATTGAAAATGAAACTCCTTTTGAATTTCCATCGGGTATGATGGAAAGACTGCTAGCTAACCCTTTTACAGGAGATGGAACAAAGCATCCTGATGAGCACTTAATATATGTGGATGAAGTTTGTGGATTATTTAAACTTGCAGGTATACCCGATGATGTTGCTAAGAAGAAGGTGTTCCCTTTATCTTTGAAGGGAGACGCATTGATATGGTATAGGCTATGTGATGATATGAGATCTTGGGACTATAAAAGATTGAAATTGGAATTTCATCAAAAGTATTACCCTATGCATCTTGTTCATCGTGATCGCAATTATATATATATATATATAATTTCTGGCCTCGCGAAGGAGAAAGCATCGCTTAAGATTGGGGGAGGCTTAAATCAATGTTATATTCATGCCCCAACCATGAGCTCTCAAGAGAAATAATTATGCAAAATTTATATGCTCAGCTTTCTGAAAACAATCGCACCATGCTCGATACTTCTTGTGCTAGCTCTTTTATGATGAAGACTATTGAATTCAGATGGAATTTATTGGATAGAATTAAACGCAACTCTGAAGATTGGGACCTCGACTAAGGTAAGGAGTCGGGGATGACACCTAAGTTTGATTGTGTTAAATCTTCTATGGACACCGATATTTTCCGTAAGTTTAGCACTAAATATGGCCTTGACTCTGAGATAGTAGCTTCTTTCTGTGAATCTTTTGCTACTTATGTTGATCTCCCTAAGGAGAAGTGGTTTAAATTTCATCCTCCCATAGAAGTAAAAGTAGCTGCACCTATTAAAGTTGAAGAAAAGACTGTCACTTATAATGATCCTATTGTTCCTACTTCTTATGTTGAGAAACCACCTTTCCCTGTTAGAGTAAAGGATCATGCTAAAGCTTCAACTGTTGTTCGTAAAAGCAATATTAGAACTTATACACCTCCTGAACAAGTTAAAGTAGAACCTAATATTGCTATTGTCAAAGATCTCTTGTCTGATAATATTGATGGGCATGTTATTCAGTTCGAAGGTGAAACTGCTAGAATTGCTAAACCTTGTGCTAAAGATAAACATAGACCTGTGGTAGGCGTGCCTGTTATTTCTGTTAAAATAGGAGATCGTTGTTATCATGGCTTATGTGATATGGGTGCGAGTGCTAGTGTTATACCGCATACTTTATACGAAGAAATTAAGAATGAAATTGCACCTGCTGAGTTAGAAGGTATTGATGTCACAATTAAACTTGCCAATAGAGATACTATTTCACCAATTGGAATTGTTAGAGATGTTGAAGTCTTGTGTGGGAAAACTAAATATCCTGCTGATTTTCTTGGTCTTACTTCTCCGCAAGATAGCTTTTGTCCCATTATATTTGGTAGGCCCTTCTTAAATACTGTTAATGCTAAGATAGACTGCGAAAAGAATGTTGTTACTATTGGCTTGGATGATATGGTTCATGAGTTTAATTTTCCTAAATTTAGTAAACAACATCGTGAGGAAGAATTACCTAGTAAGGATGATGTCGGGGTGCTGATCCACGGGCACCTATGGGACCGGCGGGCCGGGTCCCTTTCGGTTCGGCGGGGGCGGAGATCGTGCAAAGAGCAAATCGAGGCGAAGCATGCGAGCGATTTACCCAGGTTCGGGCTGCACGGATGCGTAAAACCCTACTCCTGCTTCATGGTTTTGTATTGATTTCTAGCTCGGGAGCGCGGAGTGCTTCAGTACACACCAGCGGCCAGCCAGACCGAGCGTGAGTGTTCGAACTGGCTAACCCCTCTCCACGTTGCACACGGGCCTCCTTTTATATGCTCAAGGGGCTACCGACAGGTGGCAACGGAGGTAAAGGGCAAAAATGGAAAGGTGCTGTGGTAGGCACAGCTACCTGCTACAGTGTATCATACCTAACCCTGACGGCAGGGGACAAGGGTCTTAAATGCCCGTCTGTGTCGCCTAAACAGTGCGAAAAGGGACCGCCAGGGACGCCACCGTTCGCCACGATGGCGATCTTTTCAGCGCCGCTTGCCACCGCACGTCCCTAGCTGCACAGCCTTCCGCCACGTACGCCTGGAAGGGCCCCAGAGCGACACGTTGGTGGATGTGCTGGAGCGCGGGCGCGGAGAGGTGGCTTGCCGCGGCGAGCGCCTTGCCGCGGTCGTTGTCTTGCCGCGTCCGGGAGCTTGTCGCTCACCGGGTCTTGCCGGAACGCGTGGTGCACCGCAGCAAGTTCCTTGAAATGCCTTGAGTGGCCTTCCCAGCAAGCTCCTCTTGCCGGGGTCTTGTCTTCTTGACTTGGACACTTTGTTCTTGAATGGCTCCAAAGGAACCACAGAGGATCTTGGCGGTCACCCGGCAAGCCTTCCCGCGGGATGCTGCGACTGCCCGTGCACAAGTTCGGGATACTAGGGTACCCCTACTCTAGTACACCGACAGGAGCCCCCGGGCCTGGGCCATACATGGTGCCGAGCGCTGTTGGGCCAGGCCCAAAACAGGGCACGGGCACGCGCGGCCTAGGTTACGCCGTATCTCACTCCGTATCCACCGCGCCCTCCCCGAACGGCATGCGTTGAATGCGGCGTCGTGGGAGAGGTCGTGGGGGTTTCTTTATTCGGAAATGCGGAACGTCCGCCCCCTCCCCCTTTATAAGCAGGGGAAACAGGGGCAGTTGGCCCACTCGCCCATTGCCGTTCCCAATCTCAGAAATCTCCGCCGCTCCCTTGCCTCCCCAAAGCTGAGAGAGAGAGCAGCGCTCCGCCCCCCATCGCCACTAGCACCACCAACGCCGTCGACCTCCTCCACTACTTCCGCCATGGCTCCAAAAGCCAACAAGGGGAAGACCGTGAAGATGACCGAGGCGCAGCGGCTCGCGGCGCTGCGGAAGGAGCGGTCTGTTTTCCCTCCCAAGCTCGGCGCGAAGGAGCTCAGGGAGAACTACTATCTGTTCTGGTCGGCGGAGACGCGCGCGCATCCGCGCACAAAGGTTCTCCCCGCCGCCACTTGGAAGAAGGCTCCGAATGGATACCCCTTCTTCGCATTGTTCTTCTATTGCAGGCTCTGCCCGCCCTTCTCTGATTTCTTCTGCAACATCATGAACACTTATGGATTCCATCTCCTTGACTTCACCCCCAACGCCGTCCTGACAATGGCAGTTTTCGCACACCTCTGCGAAAATTTTGTCGGAGTTCTACCCAACGTAGCCCTCTTCCGCCACTTTTTCATACCCCGAGTAGAGAGAGGAGAGCCTCTATCCAGCGGGATTGCCTGGATCTCAAGGCCCGACAAGAAAAAGACCTATCTGGAGGGAGAATTCTGCGGCAAGTGGGAGGAGTGGAGAGCTGATTGGTGCTGGATTGACGAGGAGAGCCCGCAGCCATTCACCGTCCGACGCCGAACCCCAGTAGCACGCGGCAGCGATTGGAGTGACATGGCTCCGGAGGACGCCAGGCTGAAGATTGCCGTCACCAGGATCCTGCGCCTGAGGCTTGCCGGGCTTACTGTTGGCGCTGTTGGCGCAGACTTCCTTCGCCGCCGCATCGCCCCCCTGCAGGAACGGTTGAGGCCCACTTGGGAGTTCAAGAACGCGGCAGACATCATGAGGCTGCGGCCAGGCCTCAATTACAACTTCACAGTCCTGGAGCTCAACGCGATGCTGCAGGAGCTGTTCAAATATGACCCCCAGCATCCCGAGGTGTTCAGGTTGCCGGGGGGCGTCGTGCCTTTGTGCAACAATTCCGTGCTCGACCGCATCCGTGCAATGATGCCGGAGTGCGACTCGCACGGGATTGTGCCAACTTGGCAGGAGCCTGCAGACGAGGTCGTGCAGCAATTCTTCGACGACTTGGTGGAAGTGCCAATCCGCCTCGACGAGAAGGACGGCCTCACCCGCGACACCACGGATGCGGAGATGGCGCTCATCGCCACTAGGCTGGAGGAGGCAGCGGCAGCCGCAGCCGCAGGTGAGTTCGGGTTCACTGTGGAGGAGGCCGATGCAGCAGAAGCGGCAAGCCGTGCCGAGCGAGGGGAGCCTGCCGGCAAGAAGGGGCTTGCCGGGCAAGACACCGAGCCGAGCGAGCCCGCCAAGGACGCGAGCGGCTCGTTGCAAATCGACTCTTCTTCCACCTCGTCTTCAGACAGCCCACCAGAAGCAGAGCCTCCATCCCCACCAAGAAGGCGTCTCCGCAAGGTTGGTGATGTGGCAGAGCGGCAAGCGGGCCAACAGTCGCCACGCCGCGTGACACGCTCGACCACGGCAAACACCATTGCCGCGGGAGCGCCTCATGTTACGACGACAACTGGAGCGGAGTCTAGCCGGACCACCGCTTCAGTCCCTGCCACTACTCACACCGCGCCGACAGCCGGAGCGGGGTCGTCTCAGACCGCCGCCACTGCTCCCGCCAAGCGGCCAAGGGAAGCTTCTCCTCCGCCTCCTCGCCCCGGGCGCGCTCCAGGCTTCGACTTCTCCGCGTTAAGCTCCGACGAGGAAGAAGAAGAAGAGTAAGCTTCTCTTGTTGTACTTGCATTTCTTCAACTCTTGCTGTTGGTCCTGTTTCTCACTTGCTTTTCCCTGAATCTGTTCCTCTTTAGGACTCTGGCCCAGAGAGCGGCAAAGAGAGCTAAGGCCCCGGTGATCATCATCGAGGACGAGCCCACTGTGACAACAGGTGGCGCGCCCGAGACAACCTTGCCGGAGCCGGCGACTTTCCTCCATGGCAGCCCCCAGCGTAAGTGTGTGAATTATTTTCCGCGGCGAGGCGCGCATGGGTACTTGTCTTTGCTGATATCTGCTTGTTGACTTGTGTAGGAGCCGAGCAGCCCCACCAAAAGCCAAGGGAGAATCCCCCGACAAGGGAGAATTCTCCGGCAAGGGAAGGCTTCCCGGTGAGGGAGAAGTCTCCGGCAAGGGAGGGTTCTCCGGCGAGGGACAGCGCCAGCGGCCCCCCGACCACGGAGACCACAACCGCAGAGCCTAGTGCAGGTACTCCCCTTGCTTCAAAACTTCTCTTGGATCCTTCTTTTCTTGATCTTTATGGGTTTCTGCTGGATTCTGTTTGACTCTTCTCCCCTTTTCCGGCTGTCAGATCCATCCGTTGTGGAGCAGATGGAGACAGAGGTCGCCGCCGATGAAGCAGCCGGTGCTGGAGACGCCACCGGTGCAGAGGCCGCCAAGGCTGATGCCGCAGCAACTGGCGAGGAATCTGGCGATCGTACTGACGGCCCTGAGGCCGCAGGAGCGCCAGGCGCTACGCCGACCGCCGACCCATCCGCCGAAGCCGCAGCGCCAAGTTCCAAGGAGCCCCAGCCGGGCGTTTATTTGAAGGCCGGCGACGACGTCTTCATCAACCTTCCCTGGGCATCAAGCTCCAGAGCGCCGGTCGAGGGGGAGGTCTTCGACGGAGAAGTGCTCGCCTCCGCGGGGCTGAAGCTGGTCGACGCGCCAAGCAGCAGCAGCAACGAGCCCGAAGAAGAGCGACTGCTGCGCAGGTTGATGTCGCTCTACCGCGCGCGACAAGCCAAGCTGGAGTCCCGCGAGGCGCTTGTCACGAAGGCGGGAGCAGACATTGAAAAGCGCACGGAAGAGCTCGGAGGTTTCCACCGGGAAGCCCTCCGATCCCTGGCGGAGGAGCGGGAGCAGCTCGCTGGAGCGCGGAAGGTCTTTCTCCTCGAGAAGGCTGAAGCCGAAGAGCGCTAGCGACTTGCCGCTGTGAAGCTAGCCGCGGAAGAGGGCGAGCTGGCACAGCGGAAGGTCAATCTCGACGCCCATGAGGAGGAGCTTGCCTCGCGCGAGGAGAAGCTTGGCGGAGCCCTCAAGCAAGCGGAGGACGCTGCCGCCGCCGCCGAGGCCACCAAGGAGGAGTTGAAGACGAAGGTGGCGCGGCTGGAGGCCGATCTCTCCGAGAAGGGCAAGGAGCTCAGCGTCGCCAAGGCCTCCAACGTGGATCTTGAGTTGAAGCTAACCACTTTGACCAAGACTTTGGACAACGCCAAGAAGCGGGAGGCGGCCTTGAAGGAGGAAATCAAGGCCGACAAGGCGCTGCTGGAGAGCGCTGCCACCGCCCAGAACACCTTCAGGGAGACTGTGACGCACTGGACGGAGAGTCTGGTGAACGCCGCCACAGATATCGACAAGGAGCTGGCGCAGCTGGGGATGGAAGATCTTGGGTATCCCTCCGACGACAACCTCCAGCCCAGCGCCAAGCTCGTCCTATTCTTCAAGGGCGTGGCGACGGCCCTTCAGCGACTCCGAGAGAGGATCCCCAAGCAACTAGCTGACGAGTCGTGCGAGATCTGTGCAGGAGCCCTCGAGAAAGTGTTGATGAAGGTGGCCTTCCGCAATCCGGGCCTCCGCCTCACCAACATCCTCAGGTCCTTGCCGCCAGAAGCTGATCTGGAGGAGTTCAAGGCCCTTGTCGCACCCATTGTGGACAAGGTGAGCGGGATCAAGCGTGTCGAAGGCGATCGCGTAGATTAGGCTGCTCATTTCTTCTTTTCTTGTCGCTGCCCATCATGTCATGAAAACAATCTGTTAGAGCTGCGACAAGCTATCTTTGTAATGTAACTTGATTGTGGGCAATGATTGCAACGTTACTCCCTTTACTTGATTCCCCCCTTTGTATGTTTTTGCCCTACGCTTTTAGGGAACTTGCCGGTGCAGGCACCTGAGCCGCGAGCGCTGAGTGCGGAACGTCAGCAGCCTGCTGGCGGTGCCGCTACCGGCAAGAAACCTTGTCGCAACTAGTTGCAGCTCACTTAAGTTGCTGAGCGAACTCGAAACAAAGTAAGGGCGCTAGCGGCTCACTTAAGTTGCTGAGCGGGCTCGAAGCAAAGTAAGGGCGCTAGCAGCTCACTTAAGTTGTTGAGCGGACTCGAAACAAAGTAGGGGCGCAACTAGCTATGAGTTGGTTCCTCCGCGCACAGGTTTCCCATACAAAGTGTGGTCGTTCAAGGGAGATAACTTAAAATTTAAAAAATTCGATTGCTCAAACTTTGGCAACTTAGCTTTTCTGTTGTTTGCTTCCCGGCAAGGCGAAACTTTCTTGAACGACGCCTGGCCCATACCATCCATCGTCTTCTCCTTTCCCCCCCCGGCAAACTTGTGGGCGAGGGGAACCTTGCTTTCAAAAGGAAGAAGAGGCAATACAGATATGGAGCTTTATGGCTCGTTATTGCTTACCGTGGAGTAGGTGCTGCACAAAGTGTCAGATCATATATGCCAGAAAATAGAAAGCATAAAATTGACAAAATGTGCAGAGCACATGAGCTTTACTTATGCACGGGATCTGCGCCCGACTTTGTACAAAGGATTACATGCAACAGCGGCAAGACTTGTACAAAAGGTGGTTGCCGGAACAGGTTCCGACAACCGCGCCTTACGGGTAAAACTTACGAAGATGCTCAATGTTCCAGGAGTTGCTCACCGGAATGCCATCTTCGGTCTCAAGGCGGACAGCGCCAGGCCTAGTGACTCGTTTCACCCGGTAAGGGCCTTCCCACTTCGGCATCAACTTGTTGGAATTCTTGGCGGACTGAACGCGCCGAAGAACAAGGTCGCCTTCCTCGAGACTTCTGGCGTTAACTTTGCGGCTATGGTAGCGGCGCAAAGCTTGCTGGTAGCGAGCAGCTCGCACAGCAGCCTGAAGACGGTCTTCCTCAAGGAGCAGCGCGTCATCTCGTCGCAGCCGCTCTTGCTCGACCTCATCATAAGCGAGCACTCGAGGTGACCCGTATACGAGTTCCGTGGGGATAACTGCCTCTGCTCCATAGACTAGAGCAAAAGGTGTCTGTCCAGTGGCTCGATTTGGCGTCGTTCTGATCGACCAAAGAACCATCGGCAGCTCCTCGATCCAGTTTCTTCCGCACTTGTGCAGCCTGTCGAAAGTTCTGGTCTTGAGCCCACGCAGCACTTCAGCATTTGCCCTCTCCGCTTGACTGTTGCTTCTCGGGTGAGCAACAGAAGTGAAGCAGACCTTGGCGCCAAGATCTTGGACGTACTGCGTGAAGGTGCGGCTCGTAAATTGCGTGCCGTTGTCGGTGATTATCCTGTTAGGGATCCCGAAGCGGCAAATAATTGACCTGAAGAACTTGACTGCTGACTGTGCTGTCACCTTCCTCACTGGTTCCACTTCCGGCCACTTTGTGAACTTGTCGATTGCAACGTACAAGTACTCAAAGCCCCCAATAGCTCGGGGAAAGGGGCCGAGGATGTCGAGCCCCCAGACCGAGAATGGCCAGGATAAAGGGATCGTCTAGAGAGCTTGAGCTAGTTGGTGTATCTGCTTGGAATGAAACTGACACGCTTCACACTTGGTTACTTGTGCAGTTGCATCCTGGAGGGCTGTTGGCCAGAAGAAACCTTGCGGGAAAACTTTACCGACAAGTGCTCTTGCGCCAATGTGGTGACCACATATGCCTCCATGTATTTCTGCCAACAGCTTTTGTCCATCTTCCCGGGGAATACACTTCAATTTCACACCGTTGAGTCTTCTTCTGTACAGTGTCTTGTCGACAAACTGGTACATACTTGACTGCCGGGATACTCTCTCCGCCTCTTCTTGCTCTTCGGGAAGTCCTCCTGTCTGAAGGAAATGGACAATCTGCTGTGCCCATGTTGGAGCTTGTGGCTTGACAACAAGGACTAAAGGCAAATCTGCTGCTGCGAGAACATCCGCTTCCACGGCAAGAACCTGCGGCTCTGCCGGAGCTTGACGTTCCCCGACAAGCTTGCCGGAGCAAAACTTGTCGGGAGCTTCTGCTTCAACGGAACAAACCCTAGGGCTTTTCGGAGCATCTTGCTCCTCAGCGCTCTTGGTGTTGATCTTGGAGACTGCTGCGGGAATATCCGCTTCTACGGCAAGAACCTCCGGCTTTGCCGGAGCGTGACGTTCCCCGGCAAGCTTGCCGGAGCAAAACTTGTCGGGAGCTCTTGCTTCAATGGAACAAACCCTAGGGTCTGCCGGAGCAGACTGCTCCTCAGCACTCTTGGCGTTGATCTTGGGGACCTTCTTGGCGGCGGCTTCGGGGAGCTCTGCCGGCAAATAGTCACCAGAAACCAACTTCCTCTTCTTGCTCTGTCTAGTTGATGGCGCTACGGACGGCTGAGTCAGCTTGAGCACAAAGATCCCTGGTTCCACAGGTAACTTAAGTGCGGCACACTTTGACAGGCCATCTGCAATGGCGTTTTGAGCTCTTGGAACATGCTCCATTTGTAGGCCGTCAAAGTGTTCTTCTAGCTTTCTCACTTCATCGACGTAAGCTTCCATCAACGGACTCTGATAACTCTTGTTTACTTGGCAGACGACAAGCTGTGAGTCACCCCTGACAATGAGCTTCTTGATCCCAAGGTCTGCCGCGATCCGGAGACCGGCAAGCAAGCCCTCATATTCTGCAGTATTGTTCGTTGCTTGCTCTTTGGGGAAGTGCATCTGGACTACGTACTTGAGGTGCTCACCGGTGGGTGCGACAAGTAGCACGCCAGCGCCGGCGCCTTGCAGCGAAAAGGCACCATCAAAGTACATCAGCCACTCTTTGCTTGCTTCCTTGTCGGGGATGCTCGTTTCTGGAATTTCTTCATCTGGTGTTGGCGTCCATTCTGCTATGAATTCTGCCAATGCTCTGCTCTGGATAGTTGAAGTGCTTTCAAACTTGAGGCCAAAGCTTGACAGTTCCAGTGCCCACTCAACAATCCTGCCTGTCGCTTCTGGATTCTGCAGTATCCTCTTCAGCGGAAAGCGAGTGACAACTGTGATCTCATGTGCTTGGAAGTAATGGTGCAGCTTTCTCGAGGCCATGAGAAGGCCGAAAAGCAATTTCTGCACACCAGAGTACCTTGACCTAGCCCCCTGCAGAAGGGAACTGACAAAGTAAACTGGGCGCTGCACCATCTTCTTGTGTATCTCGTCGTGTATCTGCGCAGATCCATCTTTGTCGGGACCAGAGCTTGTCGGGGAGGCTCCCTGCTTGTCGCTGGATGCGCTTGCCGCGGTTGCTGGCTCATCATCTGCCTCCCTCTCTGCTACTAACGCAGCACTAACCACTTGATTGGTTGCCGCTATGTATAGCAGCAACTTCTCTTGTGGCTTAGGTGCGACAAGTATTGGAGGGGAGTACAGGTATCTCTTCAGGTCTTGCAGCGCAGCCTCCACTTCCGGAGTCCATTTCATTGGACCTGCCTTTTTCAATAATCTGAAGAACGGCAGGGCGCACTCAGCAGACCGAGAGATAAACCTGCTGAGAGCAGCCAAGCAACTGGCAAGTTTCTGTACATCCTTGACGCGCTTTGGTGCTTCAATCTGCTCAATGGCCTTGATCTTGTCGGGATTGGCTTCAATTCCCCCCTGAGACACGAAGAACCCGAGAAGCTTGCCGGAGGGAACTCCAAACACACACTTCTCTGGGTTGAGCTTGAGGCTGATCTTGCGCAGATTTGCAAAGGTCTCGTCTAAATCTTGAATCAGGGTTGCTCTGTCCTTGCTCTTGACCACTATATCATCCATGTAGGCTTCCACATTTCTGTGTATTTGTGGCTCAAGAGCAACATGGACTACTCTTGCAAATGTCGAACCAGCATTTTTTAATCCGAAAGGCATCCGTACGAAACAGTACGTGCCACATGGAGTAATAAATGCGGTCTTCTCCTCATCCTCTTCTGCCATGAAGATCTGATGATATCGTGAGTATGTCGTCGAGAAATGAAAGAAAATCATATCCGGCGGTGGAGTCAACAATCTGGTCAATGCGCGGCAAAGGAAATGGGTCTTTGGGACAAGCTTTGTTAACATCGGTGAAATTGATACAAAGTCTCCATTTCCCGTTTGCCTTGCGCACGACTACAGGATTGGCCAACCACGTGGGATGGAGCACTCCTCTGACAAGGCCTGCTGGTTCCAGTTTCTTGATCTCTTCTGCAATGAATTCTTGGCGCTCCACTGCCTTCTTCCTGACTTTCTGCTTGACAGGCCGCGCATGGGGACAAACGGCAAGGTGGTGCTCAATTACCTTCCTGGGAACACCGGGGATGTCAGACAGTTGCCATGCAAACACATCGACGTTCACCCGCAGGAAAGCGACGAGCGTGCTTTCCTATTTAGGGTCGAGCGTGGCACTGATGGTGAAGGTACCACCAGTGCCGTCCTCCTTGGCGGATACCTTCTTCGTCTCTGGCGGAGCTGCCATCGTCTTCTTGCACTTGCCGGTGGAGCTCGATGGTGCGTCCTCGACGGCAGCGCAGCACTCTGAAGAGGTGCGCTTGCCGGAGTGGGCATCAGAACTCTTGCCGGACTTGGTCTTCTTCCCCCCGGGAGCTTCTGCGGCAAGTGGATTGCGATCTGCCGTGGCTGCTGCTTCCCGGTAGATCTTGTCGGCACAGATAAGAGCATCCTTCTTGTCGCCGGGGATAGAAATGACGCTTATCGGGCCTGGCATCTTCAGCATGTTATATGCGTAGTGAGAGGCTGCCGTGAACTTGGCGAGTGCTGGACGGCCAAGTATCCCATTGTAAGGCAATGGAATATCGGCAACGTCGAATGTGACCTTCTCAGTCCTGAAGTTTAGTTCGCTGCCAAATGTTACCGGCAGCGTGACCTTCCCCTTCGGCTTGCTCCTTCCCAGATTGATTCCTTGGAATGTGCCGGTCTCTTCAAGCTCGCTGTCGGGGATCTGGAGTTTTTGGAGTACAGCGGAGGAGATCAGGTTTAAGCCGGCCCCGCCGTCAAGTAGCATCTTGGTGACCTTGAGGTTGCGGATAGTTGGTGAAACCAACATCGGCAAACACCCGACCGCAGTTGTGCGATCAGGGTGGTCCTCAATGTCAAAGATGATAGGCGTGCTGGACCATTTCAGAAGTTTGCGCGATTCGACAGGTGGTTCCACTGCATTGACTTCCCGCACCCACTGCTTGAGTTGGCGGTGTGAAGTGTGCAGGGAAGCGCCGCCGTCAACGCACAAGACCTCTGTGGCTTTCTGAAACTCCTGCTCACTGGTCTCGACATCATCCATGTCTTCGTCGTTCTCGTCGTCTTCATCGTTGTCACGGCCGCGGGGAGGTCTGTCTCCTTGCCGCTGCTTGGCCTTACCGCGGCGTCCTCCTCGGCCGGCGCGCTTCTTGCCAGATTCTGCAGCGCCACCTTGGGCCCTCTCCTTGTCTCGCCGCTCATACTCGGCCTTTTGCTGCTGGACAAGCTGCTCGACCTTTTTGCAGCTCTGGAGGTCATGGCCCTTGGTGCGGTGAATCTTGCAGTATTGCTTGTCGGAGCCGTCCTGCTTGTCGGCGGCTGCCACAGCCTGGCAGTTGGCGCACGCGGCAATCTCCTTGTCGGAGCTACCAACTTTGGCCTTCTTGGTGCCACCTTCGTTGCTGGGCTGCTCAACGACTAGCACCTCTTTGCCTTTCTTCTTCCTGTTCCGCCGCCCGTTTTTCTTTGCCGGGGCAATATCCTCACTGTCAGATCCTTCTGCTCCCATCTTCTCTCCGGGGAGTCTCCTCCCTTCCTCAGCGCGTGCACACTTGTCGGCCAGGGCATATAGCTCACTGACGTCTCTGATCCTGCACATCGCCATCTCCTCCCGCATCCTGCGGTTACGCACGTTCTGATGAAACGCGCTGATGACCGCGGCGGGGTGGACGTCTGGGATGTTGTACTGTACACGACTGAACCTCTGAATATACTTGCGCAGGGGCTCTCCTTCCTTCTGGACGAGTAGATGAAGATCACTCTCTTGGCCATGAGGTTTGTGGCCGCCTGTAAAGGCGCCGACAAACTGATGGCATAGATCAGCCCAGGAGGATATGGAGTTGTCTGGCAAGTGCATGAGCCAGGACCTGACGTTGGGCTTGAGCACCAACGGGAAGTAGTTGGCAAGGATCTTGTCGTCCCGCCCCCCAGCAGCCTACACCGCGATGGTGTAGATGCTGAGGAACTCTGACGGATGCGATTTGCCGTCGTACTTCTCTGGTACATCTGGTTTGAAGTTCTTCGTACTGGGCCACTGGACTTGCCGCAGCTCACGAGTGAACGCAGGGCAACCTACCGCGTACGGCAAGTCACCTGGTTCCCCTGGCGCATGCATGTCAAGAGAGGGCCCAGCGCGCTGGTCTGATTGATGCCGCGCTTGTCTCCGGCGCTCGATGCGAGTACGAGCGTCTTCTTGTTGTCGTTCTTGAAGAACTTGGCGCTGATCGCGACGAGCTCGCGGATCTGACGACGCGGTGGAGTCGCTGTCGAGGTGGACCCGGCGAGTCGGCGATCTTGGCCTTCGGGGTGGAGAGTGCATAGTAGTTGCACCCCCACCAGTCTTGTCGTCTCTGGCTCGTGCCTGGCTGGCTTGCCGCGGCTGAGACGTGCTCGGCTGCCGTGGAGTGTCGCCGTTGGCAAAGCCGATGAGACTCTGGATAGTGGCCCTCCAGTCGTCGATCTTGTCCGCCGCTGGAGGGTAGTCTAGGAGCAGCTGAGCTCGCGCCAGAGCTTCTGCTGCTGTGGCGGGTGGCGGTGGCGAACGGTGCGAGGAGCGGGATATGCTCGGACTTCTGACTACGTTAGAAGGAGCAGTATCTCGTCCAGGCGACCGTGTCTCACTCGCGCCAGCAGGTTGACGTGCATGGTGGTCCTGAGCGCTCCGAGATCCACCAGCTCGATCTTGATCTAGCGAACGCATGGTACCGTGAGTACCATGACGCTGCCGGTCCCGCGCCTCCTGAGATGGGCGCGGTGCATGCACGGACGCCGAGGTCTTGGAGTGCGCCCGGTCATTGTGGGAGCCGGCTACGCCGCCGATGGGCAGCGCAGCCTTGTCCTGGGACCTGGCAGCACCGTGAGTTCCCTCGTCGACGCGTGTCCTTCCGCCGGCGCCTGCCCCACCAACCGTTTGCTCCGGCGGTGGCTGGCTCGGCGCGGACGGAGCAGCTGCCTCCGAAACTTTCTTCTTCGGCGGCATGTTGATGAAGATGATGAAGATCTAGCTCGCGAGAACGCCGGATCTGGTTCACACAACTTCGACGCCCCCTACCTGGCACGCCAAAGATGTCGGGGTGCTGATCCACGGGCACCTATGGGACCGGTGGGCCGGGTCCCTTTCGGTTCGGCAGGGGCGGAGATCGTGCAAAGAGCAAATCGAGGCGAAGCACGCGAGCGATTTACCCAGGTTCGGGCCGCACGGATGCGTAAAACCCTACTCCTGCTTCATGGCTTTGTATTGATTTCTAGCTCGGGAGCGCGGAGTGCTTCAGTACACACCAGCGGCCAGCCAGACCGAGCGTGAGTGTTCGAACTGGCTAACCCCTCTCCACGTTGCACACGGGCCTCCTTTTATATGCTCAAGGGGCTACCGACAGGTGGCAACGGAGGTAAAGGGCAAAAATGGAAAGGTGTTGTGGTAGGCACAGCTACCTGCTATAGTGTATCATACCTAACCCTGACGGCAGGGGACAAGGGTCTTAAATGCCCGTCTGTGTCGCCTAAACAGTGCGAAAAGGGACCGCCAGGGACGCCACCGTTCGCCACGATGGTGATCTTGTCAGCGCCGCTTGCCACCGCACGTCCTAGCTGCACAGCCTTCCGCCACGTACACCTGGAAGGGCCCCAGAGCGACACGTTGGTGGATGTGCTGGAGCGCGGGCGCGGAGAGGTGGCTTGCCGCGGCGAGCGCCTTGCCGCGGTCGTTGTCTTGCCGCGTCCGGGAGCTTGTCGCTCACCGGGTCTTGCCGGAACGCGTGGTGCGCCGCGGCAAGTTCCTTGAAATGCCTTGAGTGGCCTTCCCGGCAAGCTCCTCTTGCCGGGGTCTTGTCTTCTTGACTTGGACACTTTGTTCTTGAATGGCTCCAAAGGAACCACAGAGGATCTTGGCGGTCACCCGGCAAGCCTTGCCGCGGGATGCTGCGACTGCCCGTGCACAAGTTCGGGATACTAGGGTACCCCTACTCTAGTACACCGACAGATGAAATTATTGGTCTTGCTTCTATTGTGGTACCTCCTAGTGATCCTTTAGAACACTATTTGCTAGACCATGAAAATAATATGTTCATGAATGAAAGAGGGGAAATAGATGAAGTATTCATTAAACAGGAACCTATTCTGCAACACAATTTGCCTGTTGAAATTTTAGGATATCCTCCTCCACCTAAGGGTGATCCCGTGTTTGAACTTAAACCTTTGCTTGATAATCTTAAATGTGCTTATCTTGATGAAAAGAAGATATATCATGTTATTATTAGTGCTAACCTTTCAGAGCATGAAGAAGAAAGATTATTGAAAACTATGAAGAAGCATCGTGCTGCTATTGGATATACTCTTGATGATCTTAAGGGCATTAGTCCCACTCTATGTCAACATAAAATAAATTTGGAAGAAGATGCCAATCCAGTTCGTGATCCTCAATGACGTCTGAATCCTAAAATGAAAGAAGTGGTAACAAAAGAAATACTTGAGCTTCTGGAGGCAGGTATAATCTATCCCGTTGCTGATAGTGAGTGGGTAAGTCCTGTCCATTGTGTCCCTAAGAAGGGAGGTATTACTGTTGTTCCTAATGATAAAGATGAATTGATTCCACAAATAATTATCACAGGTTATAGGATGGTAATTGATTTCCGCAAATTAAATAAAGCTACTAAGAAAGGTCATTACCCCTTACCTTTTATTGATCAAATGCTAGAAAGATTATGCAAACATACACACTATTGCTTTCTAGATGGTTATTCTAGTTTCTCTCAAATACCTGTGTCGGCTAGAGATCAATTTAAGACTACTTTTACATGCCCTTTTGGTACTTTTGCTTATAGATGTATGCATTTTGGTTTATGTAATGCACCTGCTACCTTTCAAAGATGCATGATGGCTATATTCTCTGACTTTTGTGAAAAGATTTGTGAGGTTTTCATGGACGACTTTTCCGTCTATGGTTCTTCTTTTGATGATTGCTTGAGCAATCTTGATCGAGTTTTGCAGAGATGTGAAGAAAATAATCTTGTCTTGAATTGAGAAAAGTGCCACTTTATGGTTAATGAAGGTATTGTCTTAGGGCACAAAGTTTCTAAAAGAGGTATTGAAGTTGATAAAGCCAAGGTTGATGCTATTGAAAAGATTCCATGTCCCAAGAACATCAAAGGTATAAGAAGTTTCCTTGGTCACGCTGGATTTTATAGGAGGTTCATTAAGGACTTCTCAAAAATTTCTCGGCCTCTGACTAATTTATTGCAAAAAGATATACCATTTGTCTTTGATGATGATTGTGTAGAAGCATTTGAAATACTTAAGAAAGCATTAGTCTCTACACCTGTTGTTCAGCCACCTGATTGGAATTTACCCTTTGAAATTATGTGTGATGCTAATTATTATGCTGTAGGTGCTGTTCTAGGGCAAAGAGTTGATAAGAAATTAAATGTTATTCATTATGCTAGTAAGCCTCTAGAAAATGCTCAAAGAAATTATGCTACTACTGAAAAAGAGCTTTTAGCAGTTGTATTTGCTTGTGATAAGTTCAGATCTTATATTGTTGATTCTAAAGTAACTATTCACACTGATCATGCTGCTATTAAATACCTTATGGAAAAGAAAGATGCTAAACCTAGACTTATTAGATGGGTTCTCTTGCTACAAGAATTTGATTTGCATATTGTTGATAGAAAGGGAGCTGAGAACCCCGTTGCAGACAACTTGTCTAGGTTAGAAAATATTCTTGATGACCCACTGCCTATTAATGATAACTTTCCTGATGATCAATTAAATGTTATAAGTACTTCTCGTAGTACTCCATGGTATGCTGATTATGCTAATTACATAGTTGATAAATTTATACCACCTAGCTTCACATACCAGCAAAAGAAAAAGTTCTTCTATGATTTGAGACATTACTTTTGGGATGACCCACATCTTTATAAAGAAGGAGTAGATGGTGTTATTAGACATTGTGTACCTGAGCATGAACAGGAACAGATCCTACGCAAGTGTCATTCCGAGTCTTATGGAGGACACCAGGCTGGAGATAGAATTGCACATAAGGTACTGCAATCTGGTTTTTATTGGCCTACTCTCTTCAAGGATGCCCGTAAGTTTGTCTTGTCTTGTGATGAATGTCAAAGAATTGGTAATATTAGTAGACGTCAAGAAATGCCTATGAATTATTCACTTGTTATTGATCCATTTGATGTTTGGGGCTTTGATTATATGGGACCTTTTCCTGCCTCTAATGGATACACACATATTCTAGTTGCTGTTGATTATGTTACTAAGTGGGTAGAAGCTATTCCAACTAGTAGTGCTGATCATAACACCTCTATTAAAATGCTTAAAGAAGTTATTTTTCCGAGGTTTGGAGTCCCTAGATATTTAATGACTGATGGTGGTTCACACTTTATTCATGGTGCCTTCCGTAAAATGCTTGCTAAATATGATGTTAATCATAGAATTGCATTCCTTATCACCCACAGTCTAGTGGTCAAGTAGAGTTGAGCAATAGAGAGCTCAAATTAATTTTGCAAAATACTGTTAATAGGTCTAGAAAGAATTGGTCTAAGAAACTTGATGATGCACTATGGGCATATAGAACTGCATACAAAAATCCTATGGGTATGTCTCCGTATAAAATGGTTTACGGAAAAGCATGTCACTTACCTCTGGAACTAGAACATAAGGCATATTGGGCTATTAAAGAGCTTAATTATGATTTTAAACTTGCCGGAGAGAAGAGGTTATTTGATATTAGCTCACTTGATGAATGGAGAACCCAAGCTTATGAAAATGCCAATTTGTTTAAAGAAAAAGTTAAAAGATGGCATGACAAAAGGATACAAAAGCGTGAGTTTAATGTAGGTGATTATGTATTGCTATACAACTCTCGTTTAAGATTTTTTGCAGGAAAACTTCTCTCTAAATGGGAAGGCCCCTATGTTATCGAGGAGGTTTATCGTTCCGGTGCCATAAAAATCAACAACTTTGAGGGCACAAATTCGAAGGTGGTAAACGGTCAAAGAATTAAACATTATATCTCAGGTAATCCCATAAATGTTGAAACCAATATTATTGAAACCGTAACCCCGGAGGAATACATAAGGGACACTTTCCGGAACGTTTCAGACTCCGAAAAGGAATAGGTATGTGGTACGGTAAGTAAACCGACTCCAAAACAATTTTTAAGGCAATATTTCTCCGTTTTGGAATATTTAGAAAAATAGAAAAATAAGTAGCAGTCCGGGAAGGACATGAGGGCCCCACGAGGGTGTTGGGCGCGCCCGGCCCCCCTGGGCACGCCCCCTACCTCGTGTGCCTTCTGGACTCCGTTTTCTTGCATGATACGTATTTTGGTCGGTAAAAATTCATTATATATTACCCCGAAGGTTTTGACTCCTGTATCACGCAAAAATCTCCTGTTTTTGTTTTGAGCTGTTTTTATGACAGATCTAGATTATCATGACGTCCCCAAGTGCTTCCAAGGACAAGTTCTTCAAGAAGGTCATCAACCCTTACCTCGCGGAGGTGCTGCGACACCCTCAAACCATTGATATGCATGATGGGTTGCTGCACATCCGCGATGTTGAGGGACCCAAGGGAACCGGAAGCGTGGAGACGGGGCTCGAAGCAATGGAGCAACAAATTTTCAAGTGCCATGGGATGGTGGAGCGTGGAATCAACGCTAGCCACACGATGCTCGTGGAGTTCACTAACAACTACAAGCCGGATGCCAAGAACACCAAGGAGGCCATCTTCAAGCTATATGAGAAGATCGAGCACCTCCAAGCCCAAATCTATGACTTGCAAAACCAAACTGTGAGTATGAATATAGATTCAAAAGAATGAGTTTGGCTGCAGATTCGAGGATTCCGGAGACTCGATCATCATTCTATGATGGTGAACCTATGCCTTGGAAGATGGATGACAAGCCCGCATCATCAACAACACCTTCACCTTCTTCACCAACCAAGGAGATATAATCACACGGGTATGGGCACTCCCCTTGGCAACTGCCAAGCTTGGGGGAGGTGCCCCGGTATCGTATCACCATCACAACTCCTATGTTTATCATTTTCTTAGTTCAATCCTATTAGTAGTATCTTGATCTAGTAGAATAAAGTTTATGGCATGATCTAGTTTTGAGTTTTGCTTTATGATCTCTCTTTGTAATCGAGTTCGTGAGCTATATATAATAAAGATAAGTGTTGAGTCAAGGGCTTTACTATTTTGCCATGATCTTGGGTGAATAAAAGAAAAGAGAAAAAGAATAAAAAGAAACAAAAAGTTCATATTGATCTTATTGAGAGTAATGACTTCACATAAAAAGAGTATGATGATTAAAAGTTGTTGGGAGTTGGCAGACATAGCTTTGGTCATTATTGCAATTAATAGGAAGTAATAAGGAAAGAGAGGTTTTCACATATAGATATATTATCATTGACATCTTTTATGATTGGGAGCACTCATTAAAATATGACATGCTAAAGAGTTGATGTTGGACAAGGAAGACAACGTAATGAGTTATGTATTTCTTATATCTGAGATAAAGTATGTTGTCATGGATCCTCTAACTTGTTGAGCTTGCCTTTCCCCCTCATGCTAGCCAAATTCTCAGCACCAAGTAGAAATACTACTTGTGCTTCCAAATACCCTTAAACCAGTTTTGCCATGAGAGTCCACCATATCTACCTATGGATTGAGTAAGATTCTTCAAGTAAGTTGTCATCGGTGCAAAGCAATAAAAATTGCTCTAAATATGTATGATTGATTGGTGTGGGAGAAATAAGCTTTATACGATCTTGTGATGTAGAAGTAATAAAAGCGACGGACTGCATAATAAAGGTTCATATTACAAGGGGAAATATAAAGTGACGTTCTTTCGCATTGAGATTTTATGCATCCAACCATAAAAGCGCATGGCAACCTCTACTTCCCTCTACGAAGGGCCTTTATCATTATGTTCTACCTTATGCAAGAGTCATGGTGATCTTCACCTTTTCTTTTTCATTTTATACTTTGGCAAGCTCAGCATGTTGGAAAGAACATGATATATATATATATATATATATATATATATATCTAATTGGTTGTAGGGGAGCATGAACCATTATTGTTGACATTACCCTTGATGTATAAGGTTGTGGGGCAAAACTATAATCCCCTATCTTTCTCTGTGTCCGATTAAAACTCTGTAACCACAAGTATTGCGTGAGTGTTAGCAATTATGGAGGACTAAATGATAGTTGAGTATGTGGACTTGCTTTTTAGCTCTAACATAGACTCTTTCCGATGTTATGATAAATTGCAATTTCTTCAATGACTGAGATTATGATTTATACTTTTGCATTGTGAATAGATCATCACTTGCAATTTATACTTTTGCATTGTGAATAGATCATCACTTGAACATAATTAATCATATGACAAAATCTATATATGTTGCTGTTATGAGAATAATCATGATGCCTTCATGTCCGTATTTTATTTTTTATCGACGCCTCCACCTCTAAACATGAGGACATATTTATTGTTAACGGCTTTTCGCTTGAGGACAAGCGAGGTCTAAGCTTGGGGGAGTTGATACGTCCATTTTGCATCATCCTTTTATATCGATATTTATTGCATTATGGGATGTTATTTCACTTTATGTCACAATACTTATGGCTATTCTCTCTTATTTTACAAGGTTTACATGAAGAGGGAGAATGCCGGCAGCTGGAATTCTGGGCTGGAAAAGGAGCAAATATTAGAGACCTATTCGGCGCAACTCCAAAAGTCCTGAAACTCCACAGAACGTCTTAAAATAAATAAAGAAAAATCCTCGCCAAAGATGAAGGCCAGGGGGCCCACACCCTGCTCACAAGGGTGGGGGCGCCCCCCTAGGGCGCGCCCCCTACCTCGTGGGCCCCCTGGTGGCTCTCCGACGTCCATCTTCTCCTATATGAAGTCTTTCGATGAGAAAAAAATAAGAAGGAACTTTTCGGGACGAGACTCCGCCGCCATGAGGCGGAACCTTGGCGGATCCAATCTAGAGCTCTGGCAGAGCTGTTCTGCCGGGGAATCTTCCCTCCCGGAGGGGGAAATCATCACCATCGTCATCACCAACGATCCTCTCATCGGGAGAGGGCAATCTCCATCAACATCTTCACCAGCACCATCTCATCTCCAAACCCTAGTTCATCTCTTGTATCCAATTCTTGTCTCAAAGTCCGGGATTGGTGCTAGTAGGTTGCTAGTAGTGTTGATTACTCCTTGTAGTTGATGCTAGTTTCTTTATTTGGTGGAAGATCATATGTTCAGATCCTATATGCATATTATTACCCCTCTGATTATGAGCATGAATATGCTTTGTGAGTAATTACGTTTCTTCCTGAGGACAAGGGAGAAGTCTTGCTATTACTAGTCATGTGAATTTGGTATTCTTTTGATATTTTGATAAGATGTATGTTGTCTAGTCTCTAGTGGTGTTATGTGAACGTCGACTACATAACACTTCACCATTATTTGGGCCTAGAGGAAGGCAATGGGAAGTAACAAGTAGATGATGGGTTGCTAGAGTGACAGAAGCTTAAACCCTAGTTTATGCGTTGCTTCGTAAGGGGCTGATTTGGATCCATATGTTTCATGCTATGGTTAGGTTTACCTTAATACTTTTGTTGTAGTTGCGGATGCTTGCAATAGAGGTTAATCATAAGTGGGATGCTTGTTCAACTAAGAACAGCACCCAAGCACCGGTCCACCCACATATCAAATTATCAAAGTATCAAACGCGAATCATATGAACATGATGAAAACTAGCTGGCGATATTCCCATGTGTCCTCAGGAGCGCTTTTCCTTATATAAGAGTTTGTTCTGGCTTGTCCTTTGCTACAAAAAGGATTGGGCCACCTTGCTGCACTTTATTTACTTTTGTTACTTGTTGCTCGTTACAAATTATCCTATCACAAAACTATCTGTTACCACTTATTTCAATACTTGCAGAGAATACCTTGCTGAAAACCGCTTATCATTTCCTTCTGCTCCTCGTTGGGTTCGACACTCTTACTTATCGAAAGGACTGCGATAGATCCCCTATACTTGTGGGTCATCACTCTATTAAAAGGAGGCCTTAATATCCCTTAGTTTCCAATATGGACTCCGCTGCCATGAGAGGGTAGGGCAAAAATGTCATGCAAGTTCTTTTAATAAAGCATGTATGATTATCTACGGAATACATGCCTACATTATATCGATGAACTGGAGCTAGTGTTGTATCACCCTAGGTTATAACTGTCACATGATGAATATCATCCAAGAAGTCACGGATCCAATGCCTATGAATTTATCCTATATTGTTCTTGCTAAGTTACTATTGCTATCATCACTGTTACACTTGCTACAAAACTATTGCTATCACTGTTACTGTTACCATTGCTGCTGCTACTATTATCAAAACTATCAAACTACTTTGCTACTGATCACTTTGCTGCAGATAATTAATCTCCAGGTGTGGTTGAATTGACAACTCAGCTGCTAATACCTTCAAATATTCTTTGGCTCCCCTTGTGTCAAATCTATAAATTGGGTTGAATACTCTACCCTCGAAAACTGTTGATATCCCCTATACTTGTGGGTTATCAATTGGGTTGGCACGGATCGAGACTGGGATTTGTCACTCCGTATGAAGGAGAGGTATCTCTAGGACCACTCGATAATGCATCATCATAACGAGCTCAATGTGACTAAGGAGTTAACTATGGGATCATGCGTTACGGAACAAGTAAAGAGACTTGCCGGTAACGAGATTGAACGAGGTATGGGGATACCGATGATCGAATCTCGGGCAAGTAACGTACCGATGGACAAAGGGAATTGTATACGAGATTGATTGAATCCCCGACATCGTGGTTAATCCGATTAGATCATCGTGGAACATGTGGGAGCCAACATGGGTATCTAGATCATGTTGTTGGTTATTGATCGGGGAGATGTCTCGGTCATGTCTGCATGGTTCCCGAACCCGTAGGGTCTACACACTTAAGGTTCTGTTACGCTAGAGTTGTAATGGGAATAGTATGTGGTAACCGAAGGTTGTTCTGAGTACCGGATGAGATCTCGGACGTGACGAGGAACTCCTGAATGGTCCGGAGGTGAAGATCGATATATTGGACGAAGGGTATTGGAGTCTGAAAATGTTCTAGGAGTACCGGGTGACGGCCAGCGTGACAGAAAGGAGTTTCGGAGACCCCGGCAAGCATTGGGGGGCATTATGGGCCAAGGGGAGGGGGCACACTAGCCCACTAAGGGGTTGTGCGCCTCTTCTACCCCATCTCACATAACCTGGAGAGGTGGGGGCGCCTCCCCTAGGGCAGCTGCCCCTCCCGCTTGGGGGGCAAGTTTCCTAGGGGTGGGGGCACCCAAACCAATCTAGGGTTTCCCCTATGGCCGCCGCCCCTCCCCTAGGGTGCCTCCTCCTCCCCCTTCCCCCTATATATAGTGAGGGAGAGAGGGCTGCTATTCCCCCTTCCCCTGGCGCAGCCCTCCCTCCTCCTACACCTTCTCCTCCTCCGTAGTGCTTAGTGAAGCTCTGCCGGAGAACCACAAGCTCCACCGCCACCACGCCGTCGTGCTGCTGGAGCTCTCCCATAACTTCTCCTCTCCCCTTGCCAGATCAGGAAGGATGATACATCCCCGGGCTGTACGTGTGTTGAGCGCGGAGGCGCCATCCATTCGGCGCTTGGATCGGATCTTCCACGAATTGAATCGCCGCGAGTACGACTCCATCAACCGCGTTCTTGTAACGCTTCCGCTTAGCGATCTTCAAGGGTATGAAGATGCACTCCCTCTCTCTCGTGCTAGCATCTCCTAGATTGATCTTGGTGACACGTAGGAAAATTTTGAATTATTAGTATGTTCCCCAATAGTGGCATCATGAGCTAGGTCTATGCGTAGATTCTATGCACGGGTAGAACACAAGTAGTTGTGGGCGATGATTTGGTCAATTTGCTTACCGTTACTAGTCTTATCTTGATTCGGCGGCATGGTGGGATGAAGCGGCCGGAACCGACCTTACACGTACGCTTACATGAGACTAGTTCCACCGGCTGACATGCACTTGATGCATAAGGTGGATAGCGGGTGTCTGTCTCTCCCACTTTAGTCGGATCGAATTCGATGAAGAGGGTCCTTATGAAGGGTAAATAGCAATTGGCATATCACCGTTGTAGCTTTTGCGTAGGTAAGAAACATTCTTGCTAGAAACCCATAGCAGCCACGTAAAACATGCAACAACAATTAGAGGACATCTAACTTGTTTTTGCAGGGTATGCTATGTGATGTGATATGGCCAAAAGGATGTGATGTATGAGATTGATCATGTTCTTGTAATAGGAATCACGACTTGTATGTCGATGAGTATGACAACCGACATGAGCCACATGAGTTGTCTTAATTTATTGCATAACCTGCGAGTCAATATAAACGCCATGTAATTACTTTACTTTATTGTTAACCATTAGCCATAGTAGTAGAAGTAATAGTTGGCGAGACAACTTCATGAAGAGACGATGATGGAGATCATGGTGCCATGCCGGTGATGATGGTGACCATGCCGCGCCTCGAAGATGGAGATCAAAGGTGCAAGATGATATTGGCCATATCATGTCACTTTGTAATTTGCATGCGATGTTTGTCATGTTTACATCTTATTTGCTTAGAATGACGGTAGCATAAATAAGATGACCCCTTATTTCAAGAGATGTGTTCCCCTAACTGTGCATGTTCATTGTTTCGAAGCACCACGTGATGATCGGGTGTGATAGATTCTAGCATTCGCATACAACCGGTGTAAGCCAGATTTACACATGCGAAACACTTACGTTGACTTGATGAGCCTAGCATGTACAGACATGGCCTCGGACCACGAGAGACCGAAAGGTCAAACATGAGTCGTATAGTAGATGCGATCAACATGGAGATGTTCACCATTGATGACTAGTCCGTCTCATGTGATGATCGGACACGACCTAGTTGATTCGGATCATGTATCACTTAGATGACTAGAGGGATGTCTATCTGAGTGGGAGTTCATTAAATAATTTGATTACATGAACTTAATTGTCATGAACTTAGTCTAAAATATCTTTACAATATGTCTTGTAGATAAAATGGCCCACACTAATTTTTCCCTCAACTTCAATGCGCTCCTAGAGAAAACCAAGCTGAAAGACGATGGTAGCAACTATATAGACTGGATCCTTAACTTGAGGATCATCCTCATAGCTGCGAAGAAAGCATATGTCCTTGAAGCACCGTTAGGTGACGCACCCATTTCCCAGCAACTCAAGTCATTATGAACGCCTGGCAGACGCGTAGTGATGATTACTCCCTGGTTCAGTGCAGCATACTTTATAGCTTAGAATCGGAGCTCCAAAAGCGTTTTGAGCAGCACAGAGCATATGAGATGTTCCAAGAGCTGAAAATGGTTTTCCAAACTCATGCCCGGTTCGAGAGATATGAAGTCCCCGACAAGTTCTACAGTTGTAAGATGGAGGAAAACAGTTCTATCAGCGAGCATATACTCAAAATGTCTGGGTTGCACAACCGCTTGTCTCAGTTGGGAGTTAATCTTCCAGATGACCCGGTCATTGACAGGATCCTCCAGCCGCTTCCACCTAGCTACAAGAGCTTTGTGATGAAATACAATATGCATGGGATAGAGAAGTCCATTCCTGAGTTATATTCAATGCTGAAATCAGTGGAGGTGGAGATCAAAAAGGAACATCAAGTGTTGATGGTGAATAAGACCACTAGTTTCAAGAAAGGCAATGGTAAGAAGAACTTCAAGAAGGACGGCAAGGGAGTTGCCGCGCCCGGCAAGACAGTTGCCGGGAAGAAGCCAAAGAATGGACCCAAAGCCTGAGACTCAGTGCTTTTATTGCAAGGGAAATGATCACTGGAAACGGAACTTCCACAAGTACTTAGCAGATAAGAAGGCTGGCAACACCAAAGGTATATATGATATACATGTTATTGATGTGTACCTTACCAGTGCTCGTAGTAGCTCCTGGGAATTTGATACCGGTGCGGTTGCTCATATTTGTAACTCAAAACAGGAGCTGCGGAATAAGCGGAGACTGGCGAAGGACGAGGTGACGATGTGCGTCGGGAATGGTTCCAAGGTCGATGTGATTGCCGTCGGCACGCTACCTCTACATCTACCTTCGAGATTAGTTTTAAACCTAAATAATTGTTATTTAGTGCCAGCTTTGAGCATGAACATTGTATCTGGATCTCGTTTATTGTGAGATGGCTACTCATTTAAATCCGAGAATAATGGTTGTTCTATTTATATGAGAGATATGTTTTATGGTCATGCCCCGCTGGTCAATGGTTTATTTTTATTGAATCTCGAACATGATGTTACACATATTCATAGTGTGAATGCCAAAAGATGTAAGGTTGATAATGATAGTCCCACACACTTGTGGCACTACCGCCTTCGTCACATTGGTGTCAAACGCATGAAGAAACTCCATGCAGATGGACTTTTGGATTCTCTTGATTATGAATCATTTGACACGTGCAAACCATGCCTCATGGGCAAATGACCAAGACTCCATTCTACGGAACAATGGAGCGAGTAACCAACTTGTTGGAAATCATACATACTGATGCGAGCGGTCCAATGAGCGTTGAGGCTCACAATGGCTATCATTATGTTATCACCCTCACTGATGACTTAAGTAGATATGGGTATGTCTACTCAATGAAACACAAGTCTGAGACCTTTGAAATGTTCAAGGAATTTTAGAGCGAGGTAGAGAATCAACATGACAGGAAAATAAAGTTCTTACGATCAGATCGTGGAGGAGAATACTTGAGTCATGAGTTTGGCACACACTTAAGGAAATGTGGAATTGTTTCACAACTCACGCCGCCTGGAACACCTCGGCGTAATGGTGTGTCCTAACGTCGTAATCGCACTCTATTGGATATGGTGCGATCTATGATGTCTCATACCGATCTACCGCTATCATTTTGGGGTTATGCTTTACCGCATTCAATTTAAATAGGGCTCCGTAGAAATCTGTTGAGACGACACCGTATGAATTATGGTTTGGGAAGAAACCTAAGCTATCGTTTCTGAAAGTTTGGGGATGCGATGCTTATGTCAAGAAACTTCAACCTGAAAAGCTCGAACCCAAATCGGAAAAATGCGTCTTCATAGGATACCCTAAGGAAACTATTGGGTATACCTTCTACCTTAGATCCGAAGGAAAGATCTTTGTTGCCAAGAATGTATCATTTCTGGAGAAAGAGTTTCTCTCGAAAGAAGTAAGTGGGAGGAAAGTAGAACTTAATGAGGTACTCCCTCTTGAACCGGAGAGTAGTGCAGCTCAGGAAGATGTTTCTGTGGTGCCTGCACCGACTGGAGAGGAAGTTAATGATGATGATCATGAAACTTCAGATCAAGTTGCTACTGAACTTCATAGGTCCACAAGGACACGTTCCGCGCCAGAGTGGTATGGTAACCCTGTCCTAGAAATCATGTTGTTAGACAACGGTGAACCTTCGAAATATGAAGAAGCGATGGCAGGCCTGGATTCCAACAAATGGCTTGAATCCATGAAATCCGAGATAGGATCCACGTATGAAAACAAAGTATGGACTTTGACAGACTTGCCCAATGATTGGCAAGCCATAGAGAATAATTGGATCTTTAAGAAGAAGACTGATGCGGACTCGGCTTGTCGCTAAGGGTTATCGACAAGTTCAAGGGGTTGACTACTGAAAGATCGTGGATGTCGCCTAGAGGGGGGGTGAATAGGTGCTTTTAAAATAATTACGGTTTAGGCTTGAACAAACACGGAATAAACCTAGCGGTTAATTTGTCAAGAACAAAACCTACAACAACTAGGCTCACCTATGTGCACCAACAACTTATGCTAAGCAAGATAAACTACTAGGTGATAGCAAGATATATGACAAGAAACAATATGGCTATCACAAAGTAAAGTGCATAAGTAAAGAGCTCGGGTAAGAGATAACCGAGGCACACGGAGACGATGATGTATCCCGAAGTTCACACCCTTGCGGATGCTAATCTCCGTTTGGAGCGGTGTGGAGGCACAATGCTCCCCAAGAAGCCACTAGGGCCACCGTAATATCCTCACGCCCTCGCACAATACAAGATGCCGTGATTCCACTAAGGGACCCTTGAGGGCGGTCACCGAACCCGTACAAATGGCAACCCTTGGGGGCGGTCACTGAACCCGTACACTTTGGCAACCCTTGGGGGCGGTCACCGAAACCCGTCAAATTGCTCGGGGCGATCTCCACAACCTAATTGGAGACCCCGACGCTTGCCCGGAGCTTTACACCACAATGATTGAGCTCCGAACACCAACAACCGTCTAGGGCGCCCAAGCACCCAAGAGGAACAAGCTCAAGGGTACCAAGCACCCAAGAGTAATAAGCTTCTCAACTTGTAACTTCCACATATCACCGTGGAGAACTCAAACCGATGCACCAAATGCAATGGCAAGGGCACACGGAGTGCCCAAGTCCTTCTCTCTCAAATCCCACCGTAGCAACTAATTCTAGGGAGGAAAATGAGAGGAAGAACAAGAAAGAGAACACAAAAAACTCCAAGATCTAGATCCAAGGGGTTCTCCTCACATAGAGGAGAAAGTGATTGGTGGAAATGTGGATCTAGATCTCCTCTCTCTTTTCCCTCAAAAACTAGCAAGAAACCGTGGAGGGATTGAGAGTTAGCAAGCTCGAAGAAGGTCAACAATGGGGAAGAACACGAGCTAAAAGAATAAGATCCATTGGGGAAGAAGACCCCCTTTTATAGGAGGGGGAAAATCCAACTGTTATGTGCTCAGCCCGCACACGAGTGGTACTACCGCTCCACGAGCGGTACTACCACTCAGGTGGAAGAAACAGGGAAAAGGAGCAACAAAACATGAACCTTGGGGCGGTAGTACCGCAGGAGACAGCGGTACTACCGCTGGGTTAAGCGGTACTACCGCTCCCTTCGGCGGTACTGCCGCGCAAAACGAAGGGTAAAGGGAAAGAGGGAACCGGGCGGTACTACCGAGGAGGAAGGGCGGTACTGCCGCTAAGGAGCGGTACTGCCACACTACTACCGCAGTGGCTGGGTTAAGCGGTACTACCGCTCCCTTCGGCGGTACTGCCGCGCAGAACGAAGGGTAAAGGGAAAGGGGGAACTGGGCGGTACTACCGCGGAGGAAGGGCGGTACTGCCGCTAAGGAGCGGTACTGCCGCACTACTGCCGCAGCGAGGTACCGCACAATCCGACACAGAAAAAGACCCCTCGAATCGACACGGTAGGGACCTAGTAAGCCAGCGGTAGTACAGCTGCGGAGTCACCGCCGGCACTACCGCTGCGGAGCGGTACTGCTGCTTGTGACCCCTCAGCGGTACTACCGCTGGGTACCACGGTACTACCGCTGGGACCCTGACAAAACCACACTCAAGAAAACAAGAACTGCCATAACTTCTGCATATGAGCTCTGAATTGAGCAAACTCAAGCTTGTTGGAAACAAGACGGCGAGTAGCATCAAAACATCAAAACAAGACGGCGAGTAGCATCAAGCTTGTTATAGTAAGAAGAGGCAGGGGAGGTATGCCTAACAAAAAGAGGAGTGAAACCTCCAACCAAGAAGAAATGGCAAAACCTCCAACATCGAAAACATCAAAGAAGAGGCATGCGAACTCCGTTTTCGATGAACTCAAGCTTGTCATCAAGATGACCATAAGCTCTAATATTCACAAAGAGAACCAAACAAGAACCAAGAAAGATGGTGCAAGGATGCAATGGTTTGAGCTCTCAACGAACGATACGATCAAGCTACTCAATGAGAGCCCCCCTTGATAGTTCAGCAATCGATCCTATAACCCGGTCTCCCAACTACCATCATGAGACCGGTAAAATAGAAAACCTATCAAGGGCAAACCTTTGCCTTGCACATGGTCCACTTGAGCTAGATGATGACGATCTTGACTTCCTCAAGTTGGACCACCTTTCTTGATTGTGTTGGCTCGATGAAGACTAGTTGATTGCTCCCCCATACTCCACTATGGGTGAGCCACTCTTCCGCACATCTTCACATGTCCATTGTCACCACAATGGACGGCAAGCTTCAAGCATTTGATCTCTTCGTGATGCTCCACTTGAACTTGCACACCGCAACCTTTCTTGATTGTGTTGACTCGATGAAGACTAGTTGATTGCTCCCCCATACTCCACGATGGGTGAGCCACTCTTCCGCACATCTTCACAAGTCCATTGTCACCACAAAGGATGACAAGCTTCAAGCATTTGATCTCTTCGTGATGCTCCACTTGAACTTTGCACACCGCAACCTAACCCCACAAAGAACCCTCACGAAGACCATGGGTTAGTACACAAAGCGTAATTGACAATGCTTACCATACCATGGGATCACTTGATCCCTCTCGGTACATCTTCTACGCTTTGTGGGTTGATCAACTTGATTCACTCTTTGACTTAGTCTTGATCAACCTCTCACAAGACCAATCTTTAGGTAATTCCTTGAATAGCACCTTGGTCGACACAAACTCTCCTTGAAACCAACACATGTACTCCAAGAAAAGCCTATGGACAAAACCTTCAAATATAACTCAAGGCAACCATTAGTCCATAGAGATTGTCATCAATTACCAAAACCAAACATGGGGGCACCGCATGTTCTTTCAACTCCCCCATTTTGGTAATTGATGACAATCACTTTCAAGAGAGTTTAATACAAGGAATTATGCATCACCATGCAATGCAACAACCAATAATGCATTTGTATGAGATGCAAATGCTTAGGAACAAAACCAAAGCAAGGAGAAAACTCTGAAGACTTCTCCACAAAACTCTCCGAAACCTCCACAAAACTCTCTGAAACTTCTCCCCCATTGGCATCGATTGCCAAAATGGGAGAAAAGCTTAGAAGGCCAATATAGATTGAGTTCCTCCATAAGTTGTGTATTTCTCAACAAGAGAGAGGAATGCAATACACATATCCAACGATAAATACTTGGAGGAAGACAAACTATATTGAGGCCCAAAGATTGCTAAAGGAATGATATGCCACAAGGACATAACAAAGAGGGACACAAGCAATCAAAAGATACCAATTGAATCAAGCAATCAACGGATATCAATTGAACCAACTAGACTAGATATCCTAAGAGCCATAGGAATAAAGGATATTATGATATGAGCATATGAGTGTTCTTCTAGAGAAACTAGAGAAGCTCCCCATGATTTGTGCACACAAGAGAATGTTTGTATTTGGATACAAAGTGCACAAAATAGGATCATAGCTCCCCCAAAATCAATGGAAACTAACAAAAACTGCAAGAGAGCAAAAGGAAACTAAACCTAGCACTTGCAACAAACACATGGTCGAGCAACAAGTAAAATAGGCAACTTAAGAATAGGCTCAACCAAAACCGATGTGTGTGAGTCACGGCAACGCACTTGAGAAGACTAAAGTATGGATGAGCATTAAGCATCAATATAGTCTTGGAATAAAGAGGCACACGGTGCAAGGCCTATCATTCTCACACACAACTAGCAAATGGGTTCACAAGCTTACTAATAGGCATATAGAGAACCTATGCTTGTGACAACCCGTGGTGAAGATAGAACAAGAAAGCCTCACCACAATGGACGGCAAGCTTCAAGCATTTGATCTCTTCGTGATGCTCCACTTGAACTTGCACACCGCAACCTTTCTTGATTGTGTTGACTCGATGAAGACTAGTTGATTGCTCCCCATACTCCACTATGGGTGAGCCACTCTTCTGCACATCTTCACAAGTCCATTGTCACCACAAAGGACGACAAGATTCAAGCATTTGATCTCTTCGTGATGCTCCACTTGAACTTTGCACACCGCAACCTAACCCCACAAAGAACCCTCACGAAGACCATGGGTTAGTACACAAAACGTAATTGACAATGCTTACCATACCATGGGATCACTTGATCCCTCTCGGTACATCTTCTACGCTTTGTGGGTTGATCAACTTGATTCACTCTTTGACTTAGTCTTGATCAACCTCTCAGAAGACCAATCTTTAGGTAATTCCTTGAATAGCACCTTGGTAGACACAAACTCTCCTTGAAACCAACACATGTACTCCAAGAAAAGCCTATGGACAAAACCTTCAAATATAACTCAAGGCAACCATTAGTCCATAGAGATTGTCATAAATTACCAAAACCAAACATGGGGGCACCGCATGTTCTTTCAACTACGATGAGACCTTCTCACCCATAGCGAAGCTGAAGCCCGTACGAATCATGTTGGCAATTGCTGCATTCTATGATTATGAAATATGGCAAATGGACGTCAAAACGGCATTCCTTAACGGTTTCCTTAAGGAAGAATTGTATATGATGTAGTCGGAAGGTTTTGTCGATACTAAGAATGTTGACAAGGTATGCAAGCTCCAACGCTCCATCTATGGGCTGGTGCACACACCTCGGAGTTGGAACATTCACTTTGATGAAATGATCAAAGCACTTGGGTTTATACAGACTTATGGAGAAGCCTGTATTTACAAGAAAGTGAGTGGGAGCTCTGTAGCATTTCTCATATTATATGTGGATGACATACTATTGATGGGAAATGATATAGAACTTTTGGAAAGCATAAAGGGTTGTTTGAATGGAAGACCTGGGTAAAACTGCTTACATATTGGGTATCAAGATCTATAGAGATAGATCAAGACGCATGATAAGACTTTCACAGAGCACATACCTTGACATGATCTTGAAGGAGTTCAAGATGGATCGGTCAAAGAAGGAGTTCTTGCCTAAGTTGTAAGGTGTGAAGTTAAGACTTGAAGATCGACCACGGCAGAAGAAAGAGAAAGGACAAAGGTCGTCCCCTATGCCTTCGCCGTAGGCTCTATACAATATGCCATGCTATGTACCGCAGCTGATATGTGCGTTGCCACATGTCTGGCAAGGGGGTACAAGAGTGATCCAGGAGTGGATCATTGGACAGCAGTCAAAATTGTCCTTAGGAATAAGGAAATGTTTCTCGGTTATGGCGGTGATAAAGAGTTCGGCGTAAAGGGTTACGTCGATGCAAGCTTTAACACATATCTGGATGACTCTGAGTAGCAAACCGGATACGTATAGTGGAGCAACCATTTGGGATAGCTCCAAGTGGAGCGTGGAAGCATCATCTACAATATGACCTAGAGATTTGCAAAGTACATACTGATCTGAATATTGTAGACCCGTTGATCAAACCTCTTCCACAAGCAAAACATGATTAGCACCACAACTCTATGGGTGTTCGATTCATCATAATGTAACTAGATTATTGACTCTAGTGCAAGTGGGAGACTGTTGGAAATATGCCCGAGAGGCAATAATAAAATAGTTATTATTATATTTCCTTGTTCATGATAATTTTATATTGTTCATGCTATAATTGTATTATCCGGAAACCATAATACATGTGTGAATACATAGACCACAACATGTCCCTAGTGAGCCTCTAGTTGACTAGCTCGTTGATCAATAGATGGTTGTGGTTTCCTGACCATGGACATTGGATGTCATTGATAACGGGATCACATCATTAGGAAAATGATGTGATGGACAAGACCCAATCCTAAGCAGAGCACAAGACCGTGTAGTTCGTTTGCAAGAGATTTTCTAATGTCAAGTATCATTTCCTTAGACCATGAGATTGTGCAACTCCCGGATACCGTAGGAATGCTTTGGGTGTATCAGACATCACAACGTAACTGGGTGGCTATAAAGGTGCACTACAGGTATCTCCAAAAGTGTCTGTTTTGTTGGCATGAATCGAGACTGGGATTTGTCACTCCGCATGACGGAGAGGTATCTCTGGGCCCACTCGGTAATGCATCATCATAACGAGCTCAATGTGACAAAGGAGTTATCCACGGGATCATGCGTTATGGAACAAGTAAAGAGACTTGCCGGTAACGACATTGAACGATGTATGGGGATACCGATGATCGAATCTTGGGCAAGTAACATACTGGTGGACAAAGGGAATTGTATACATGATTGATTGAATCCCCGACATCATGGTTCATCCGATGAGGTCATCGTGGAACATGTGGGAGCCAACATGGGTATCCAGATCCTGATGTTGGTTATTGGCCGGAGAGATGTCTCAGTCATGTCCGCATGGTTCCCGAACCCATAGGGTCTACACACTTAAGGTTCGGTGACGCTAGAGTTGTAATGGGAATACTATGTGGTTATCGAAGGTTGTTCGGAGGCCCGGATAAGATCCCGGACGTGATGAGGAACTCCGGAATGGTTTGGAGGTGAAGATCGATATATTGGACGAAGGGTATTGGAGTCCGGAATTGTTCTGGGAGTACCAAGTGACGACATGCGTGACTGAAAGGAGTTTCGAAGGCCCCGACAAGCATTGGGGGGCCTTATGGGCCAAGGGGAGGGGGCACACTAGCCCACTAAGGGGCTGTGCGGCCCTGCCACCCCATCTCACGTAACCTAGAGAGGTGGGGGCGCCTCCCCTAGGGCAGCCGCCCCTCCCGGCTTGGGGGGCAAGTTTCCTAGGGGTGGGGCGCCCAAACCCATCTAGGGTTTCCCCTGTGGCCGTCGCCCCTCCCCTAGGGAAACCCTAGGGCACCTCCTCCTCCCCCTTCCCCCTATATATAGTGAGGGAGAGAGAGGGCAGCAATTCCCCCTTCCCCTGGCGCAACCCTCCCTCCTCCTACACCTCCTCCTCGTCCATAGTGCTTAGCGAAGCTCTGTCGGAGAACCACGAGCTCCACCGCCACCATGTCGTGGTGCTGCTGGAGCTCTCCCTCAACTTCTACTCTCCCCTTGCTGGATCAAGAAGGAGGAGACATCCTCGGGCTGTACGTGTGTTGAACGCGGAGGCGCCGTCCGTTCGGCGCTTGGATCGTATCTTCCGTGATTTGAATCGCTGCGAGTACGACTCCATCAACCGCGTTCTTGTAACGCTTCCGCTTAGCGATCTTAAAGGGTATGAAGATGCACTCCCTCTCTCTCGTTGCTAACATCTCCTAGATTGATTTTGGTGACACGTAGGAAAATTTTCATTTATTACTACGTTCCCCAACAATCATTACCTACTCGTTACAAATTATCTTGCTATCAAACTACTCTGTTACTTACAATTTCAGCTCTTGCAGACATTACCTTGCTGAAAACCACTTGTCATTTCCTTCTATTCCTCGTTGGGTTTGACACTCTTACTTACTGAAAAGGCTACAATTGATCCCCTATACTTGTGTGTCATCAACATGAAGCATGATGTTTAAGTAGATATTACAGTGGGGAGAAGAGGTGTTACACCGCTGCATAGAGGGGGAGAGAGTTGGTGATGACGGCGGCGAAGTTGTTGGTGTAGATCGCCATCATGATGATTGCCCCGACGGCATTACAGCGCCACCGGGAGAGACGGGTAGAGAGCCCCCCTCCTTCTCCTTCCTTGGCCTCCCCTAGATGGGAGGAGAGTTCCCCCTCTGGTCCATGGCCGCCATGGCTGCGGAGGGGCAGGATCCCCTCCGAGATTGGATGTCTCTTTCTATTTCGCGTTCCTGTTTTCTGGCTCTTCACCGTTTCTTAAATTCCCGGAGATCCGTGACTCCGATTGGGCTGAACTTTTAACATGATTTTCTTCCCGATATTATCTTCCTTGCAGTGAAAGAAGGGCACCAACTACCTTACAAGGCTCCCACAAGACTACCCGGCGCGCCCAGAGTAGGGGGTACGCCATCTGAGCGTGTGGTCCCGTCGGGCATTGTCTTGCGTTGATTCTTTTTCCCAAAAATCACATATATTCCAAAATAAATCTCTGTATTTTTTCGCCATTTGGAGTTTGTTTGATATGGGTATTCTGCGAAACAAAAAACATGCAACAAACAGGAACTCGCACTAGGCACTCGATCAATATGTTAGTCCAAAAAATAATATATAATGTTGCCAAAGGTATATGAAAGTTCTAGAATATTGGCATGAAACACTAAAAAATTATAGATACCGTGGAGACGTCTTAGGATCCCCAAGCTTAATTCCTGCTCGTCCTCGAGTAGGTAAATGATAAAAAAGATATTTTTGATGTGGAATGCTACCTAGCATAATCTTGATCATATAATCTAATCATGATATGAATATTAAGACATGAGTGATTTTAATCAATAGTCTATAGTTTGATATAAGGACATCAATACTCAGGCATCCCAACAAACAATCATGCCTTTCAGAATAAAAATGCTAAAGAACGCTATCCCTACAAAATCATATAGCCTTGTCATGCTTCATCTTCTTAACACAAAATATAAATCATGTATTACCCCGATGTCAGCTAAGCAATTGGTTCATACTTTTTAACGCATTTCAGATTATTCTCCCCCCATGCAATACATGAGCGCGAGCCATGGATATAGCACTATGGGTGGAATAGGATGCGGTGGTAGAGATTAATATGGAGAAGACAAAAAAGAAGATAGTCTCACATCGACGCAGCTAATCAATGGGCTATGGAGATGCCCATCAATTGATGTCAATGCAAGGAGTAGGGATTGCCATGCAACGGATGCACTAAGAGCTATAAGTGTATGAAAGCTCAAACTGGAAACTAAGTGGGTGTGCATCTAACCTGCTTGCTCATGAAGACGAGGAAGCCCATCCAGAATATACAATCCAAGTTCTATAATGAAAAATTCCCACTAGTATATGAAAGACAACATAGGAGGCTCTTTATATGAAAAACATGGTGCTACTTTGAAACACAAGTGTGGAAAAGGATAGTAACATTGCCCCTTCTCTCTTTTTCTCTCATTTCATTTTTTGTTTTATTTATTTGGGTTATTTTGGCCTCTCTTTTTTGGGATCTTTTTGGCCTCTTTTTTTATTTCCTCACTGAGACAATGTAATAATGATGATCATCACACTTCTATTTACTTACAACTCGATATCTAGAACAATATGACTCTATATGAATGCCTCTAGCAGTGTACCAAGATGTGCAATGATGATTGCGTAACATGTATAATAATGTTGAACAATGGCGGAGCCACAAATACTATGTCAGCTATATGATCATGCAAAGCAATATGACAATGAGTGCTCAACTCATGTATATGATGATGATGGAAGTTGCATGGCAATATATCTCAGAATGGCTATGAAAATATCATAGTAGGTAGGTATGGTGGTTGTTTTGAGGAAGATATAAGGAGGCTTATGCGTGATAGAGTGTATCATATCATGGGGTTTGGATGCACCGAAAAAGTTTGCACCAACTCTTGAGGTGAGAAAGGGCAATGCACGGTACAAAAGTGGATAGCAAATTGCGGAAAGGTGAGAGTGTGTATAATCCATGGACTCACATTAGTCATAAAGAACTCGCATGCTTATTGAGAAAGTTTATTATCCCTCAAAGTAAAGTACTACTAGGCATGCCCCAAGGGGGGAGGTTGATAGGAGTTAACCATCACGTGACCTCGACCTCCAAGCCAAGGAAGACACTTAATAATAAATCACACCCCAACTTCTTAGCATAATGAGATACTATACGTGCAAGCTTCGGGAATCACAAACCTTAACACCAATATTATTACTAAACCACAATCATTCACTAGTACCTCCCACATATTACCATCTCTATATCGCAAAACTATTGCAAGGAATCAAACATATCATATGCAATGATCTACAAGTTTTATGTAGGATTTTATGACTAACCATGTGAATGACCAATTCCTGTTGACTCTCTAAATAGATATAAGTGAAGGATGAGAGTTTACTTCTTTCTACAAAAGACTTTCCCATGCTCTAACAAATATAAGTGAAGCAAAAGAGCAGTGTACAAATGACGGTTTTCTAATATGTAGAGAAACAGGCATCCAAACTTCAATGGATATAAGTGAAGCACATGAAGCATTCTATAAATACATACTCAGAAGATATAAGTGAAGCGCAAAGAGCATTCTAAAATCAACCACGGACTATCTCATACCAGCATGGTGTATCTCTAAAAGAAAAAGAAAAATCATGTGATGCTCCAAGAATTTACGCATATCAGGTGAACAAAACAAAAACCAAGACATACCGATAGTTGGCGAAGAAAGATGGGATGCCTTCCGGGGCATCCCCAAGCTTAGACGCTTGTGTCTCCTTGAATATTTACTTGGAGTGCCTTTGGCATCCCAAAGCTTGAACTCTCTTCTCTCCTTATTTTCCTCATATCGATACCTCCTCGATCTTCGAACACTTCATCCACACAAAACATAACCGTACTTTTTATTAGATGGGTTAGTACATATAACATCAAATCCCATCATGTCGTGCTACAACATTATTGTATAATTATAATCAAACATTACCCACTATATCCTATCACAATTCTATGGCTCCCAAGTCAACGTGGCTCAACAAGATTTCAAACATAAGCAAATAACAAAACTATAACAACAATATGTGAAAACATGACAATCTGTAAAGATGCAGATGGTACATATACTTCTGTGAATAAAAAAATTCTGAAACATTAGGACAAAATGAAACATTTGCATAGTAGTACTGTGTAAAAAATTTAGAATTTTTCATGTCCCAGTAAAAAATGTAAATTCACGCACTACAGCAAAAGCTTCTGTTTTTGCACTACGGATACCAAACAAGGAATTTAAACATCCTAAAGGTAAATCTTGGCACATTATTTTTATAATACAATGTATTTGTACAAGGGATAATTATTTTTGTTGAAAATTTTCTGTAATCAAGATTCACAAGTTTTCCATGGGCATGAACAAAGTTCAAGGACGTCCCCCACTTCAACAGTGTGCATCTTTCTCACTTTCACTTTTATTGTTGAATTTTTTTTAGGTTCCCCTCTATATTTTTTGTTTTTAAAGTTTTTAAAAGTGCAAAACAAAATAAAATGACTCTCTCAAACTTTTGGGTTGTCTCCCTGGCAGCGCTTTCTTTAAAGTCATTAAGCTAGGCATAAAGTGCTTAAATAGTTGATCCACCCAGATCCCAAGGTATATCAAAGCCAATTTTAATTAACAATGAATTATAATTTAGTAGTGCACACAAAGCAACATATATCATGCAATGATGAAGTCTAACTCTCTTCCTATGCACAAAAGAACAATTCATGCACATCAAGTACAGGCCAATGCATAGTATAAACAGTTTGTTGCAATTTTATCGTATTGGAAACATAGAAAGGCGGAGATGTAGTTACTCTCTCATAATAATTGCAATTAGGAGCAGCAAGCACATGCATATTATATCCATCACAATCACCACGTGTGAATGTAAAATGCAACCCATCAATGTAATCCTTAATAAGCGCAAATTTCTCCGATATAGTGTAGTTGGGAGAATTTAAAAAGATAATAGGACTATCATGTGTGGGTTCAATAGCAACAATTTCATTTTTAACATAAGGAACTATAGCAAGTTCATCTCCATAAGCACCATTCATATTGGCATCATGGCCACAAGCATGGCAAGCGTCAATTTCATCAAAAAGGGATATTTTAAATGAATCCACAGGATCATAGCATTCATCCTTCGGTAAGCACAAAGGGAAATTAAAAAATGTATGAGTTGAAGAGTTACTCTCATTAGAGGGTGGGCATGGGTAGCTAATCCAATCTTCCTCCTTTTATTCTTCGCTCTCCTCACCATCTTTTTCATCTAATGAGCTCACAATTTTAGCATTTCATCCTCCCACAGATTCCTGCAAAATATTACTATATTCTTGGACCGCAGAGACTTTCTCAAAAAATTCATCAATGTTGGCCTTGTATTTATAATTCTCATAGCAATACAAGTATAGCAATTTTTTTAGATTTGTCAAGAGCATCATCACAATCTTCATACTCTTCAAACAAACATTTAATTTCACAAGCACCCTTAAAACCAACAAATTCTTTTATTCGTTCACATAATAGTAATCATATATACCATTAGTATAAGAAGCCAATGTTTCATTATCATTAAATTCACATGAAAATGGAAGGTGTGGAGCCTTCATCCTAGAGCAGCAAGTATAATCATATCTCAAGCATAAGTTCCAAGCATACCATTGCAAACAATCAATTTGATCCCATAAGAGTTTCCCTTTTTGAATCAAGCGATGATCCCTAAAGTATTCATGTTGATCTAACATGTCTCCCATTATCAAGTTGAATGGGGTTTTCTCGGGATTATCAAAGTAGTCTTTAATACTTTCCACATAACGAACATAGAGGGTTTTAGGAGGTTCCCCATCTCCATGAGTAGCAAATACAACTATTTTTTTGTTATTTTGTGTTCCATATCCATAACTAAATATAGAGAACAACTTAGAACTAAAAATAAAATCTACTTAGTGATAAAGCAGACAAGCGCATATGAGAATATTCACCCCACACTATTGCTCCCCGGTAACGGCACCAGAAAAAGGTCTTGATAACCCACAAGTATAGGGGATCAATTATAGTTTTTTCGATAAAAAAGTGCCGAACCAAATGAGGAGCTAAAGGTAGGATTTGTATTCCTTCAAGTTCTATCGACCACCGATACAACTCTACGCACACTTAACGTTTGCTTTACCTAGAAAAAGTATGAAAATATTTTGTAGGTGTAGGGATAATTTTGCAAGAATAAAACTAGATGTACTTAGTTGAGAATAAAACTACAAGAAATTTGCAAGATAATAAAAGTTGATTGTTTCATAGAAAGCTTTTTGTAACACAAGTAAATGTTTGTCCCTAGGTAGTCGATAACTAGACCGGTAATCATTATTGCAATTTTATATGAGGAAGAGGCATGAGCTAACATACTTTCCGTACTTGGATCATATGCACTTATGATTTGAACTCTAGCAAGCCTCCACAACTACTAAAGATCATTAAGGTAAAACCCAACCATAACACTAAGTAACAAGTCCTCTTTACTACCATACGCAACAACTCCCTTACTCAGGTATGCGTTTAAGTCACTCACATCACCCACCATAAGCGAATAATGAACGTATTGCAGCACCCTACAGTGGGAACCCCTTGCACTTCGGTGACACGGAGGGCACCATAGGAAAGCACCAAAATAAAACACACAACTCAAACCAATCATGATCATCAATCAACCCATAGGACAAAAGGGATCTACTCAAACATCATAGGATAGCAACATATCATTGGATAATAATATGTGGCATGAAGCACCTTGTTTAAGTAGAGATTACAGCAGGGAGAAGAGGTGCTACATCGTTGCATAGAGGGGGGAGAGTTGGTGATGACGGTGGCGAAGTTGTTGGTGTAGATCGCCGTCACGATGATTGCCCCGATGACGTTCCCGCGCCACTGGGAGAGAGGGGGAGAGATCCTCCTCCTCCTTATTCTTCTTCTTCTTCTTCTTCCTTGGCCTCCCCGCTAGATGGGAGGAGAGTTACCCCTCTGGTAGATGGCCGCCATGGCTATGGAGGGACAGGAGCCCCTCCGAGATTGGACCTCTCTTTCTATTCCACGTTCATGTTTTCTAGCCATTCACCGTTTCTTAAATTCCCGGAGATCCGTAACTCTGATTGGGCTGAAATTTTAACACGATTTTCTTATGGATATTATATTTCTTGCACGAAAAGAAGGGCACCAACCACCTTACAAGGCCTCCATAAGCCTGCTCGGCGCACCCAGGGTTGGGGGCATGCCGTCTGAGCTTTTGCCCCCCTCGGGCATCGTCTTGCATTGATTTTTTTTCCCAAAAATCACATATATTCCAAAATAATTCTCCATAAATTTTTATCGCATTTGGAGTTTGTTTTATATGGGTATTCTGCGAAAAAAACATGCAACAAACAGGAACTAGCAGTGGGCACTGGATCAATATGTTAGTCCCAAAAATAATATAAAATGTTGTCAAAAGTATATGAAAGTTGTAGAATATTGGCATGAAATGACAAAAAATATAGATACAATGGAGACGTGCCACTTGGCTAGCGTGACTCAACTGTGCGAGGTAGCATGTGCGCTGCAAGGCCAATGAAATGAACTGTCCGCACGTGCTCAACTGTGGAGAGCTTTCACTTCCTGGCCTTTAGCCGTCACAACCCCTGGTCGGATGGCCCTCATGGCAAGCTGAGTGGACGGTCACATGCCAAGCGGACACACGGCACAACTGGTTGGGCGAATGAACCAACCTGGCAAGGGGGGTGCAGATGCTAGAAGGCAGACTTGGGTTGACCTATCGCGAGACGGCGCATGTGGGTGCGACACGACAACCCGCAGAGAGGTGGCCTCGCCCATGCCCGCGGCCATGTGTCATGGAGCTACAATGCAAACTGGATGGGTTTGGTGCGATAGCGGAGATCCGATGTATGGGAGTGCGACAAGGAGGCATCAATGTGAGGTGCCCACGAAATTCAACACGGAGGGCCCTCTTGGCCGGCTGGCTGAATGGTCGAAAGAAGACCCCGATGTATAGGCGTGCATGGCTCACACGAACACGAGCGACACAACCCGTCAGAGGGCGAAGGACGCTAACAAACAAACTCGGCCTCACCCATCTCATGCGAGTCTGCACACGATAGGGTGCACGCAGAAGCTATGAAAAAACACCAAAGATAGGTGGCCCAAATCATGATTGGGACGCATATATCATGGACCCCCAGGGCAAAACCGGTTAGGTTTGTGGAAGTCACAAAGATTGAACAACCATAAGGGCGCCAGGGAGTGAGCCGAGTGAGGCCGAGGCTCAACGGGCGACGTGGAGGGCACTCTTGCGTGACGAGGTCCCCAGGAGGCGGGTAGTTGATATGTCTCCAACGTATCTATAATTTTTGATTGTTCCATGCTATTATATTATCTATTTTGGATGATAATGGGCTTTATTTTACACTTTTATATTATTTTTGGGACTAACCTATTAACCGGAGGCCCAGCCCAAATTGTTGTTTTTTTTGCCTATTTCAGTGTTTTGTAGAAAAGGAATATCAAACGGAGTCCAAATAGAATGAAACATTCGGGAACGTGATTTTCTCAACAAACGTGATCCAGGAGACTTGGAGTGGGCGTCAAGAAACAATCGAGGAGGCCACGAGGCAGGGGGCACGCCTACCCCCCTGGGCGCGCCCTCCACCCTCGTGGGCCCCTCGTTGCTCGACCGACGTACTTCTTCCTCCTATATATATCCACGTACCCGCAAACATCCAGGAGCACCACGAAACCATATTTCCACCGCCGCAACCTTCTGTACCCAAGAGATCCCATCTTGGAGCCTTTTTCGGAGCTCCGCCGGAGGGGGCATTGATCACGGAGGGCCTCTACATCAACTCCATGGCCCCGCCGATGATGTGTGAGTAGTTTACCTCGGACCTTCGGGTCCATATCTAGTAGCTAGATGGATTCTTCTCTCTCTTTGGATCTCAATACAAAGTTCTCCTCGATTCTCTTGGAGATCTATTCGATGTAACCTTCTTTTTCGGCGTGTTTGTCAAGATCCGATGAATTGTGGGTTTATGATCAACTCTATCTATGAACAATATTTGAATCTTCTCTGAATTCTTTTATGTATGATTGGTTTATCTTTACAAGTCTCTTCGAATTATCAGTTTGGTTTGGCCTACTAGATTGATCTTTCTTGCAATGGGAGAAGTGCTTAGCTTTGGGTTCAATCTTGCGGCGCTCGATCCCAGTGACAGAAAGGGAAATGACACGTATTTGTCGGCGTTCTGGGAATGGGGGTCCCCAGACTTTCCTGCTTGCGGCCTACAGTGTGGCTCAAGTAGGGGCCCAGCGCGGCCCATCTTCATCAGCTCAAGCTCAAGACCCTTGCGAGGGCCCAAGCCTCGCGGGGTGGACGACTGGAAGCTTCCTCAGAGGCAGCCTCATCGGGCAGGCTCGCGAGGAGGCGGAGAGATCTAGGTAGGGGTACCTAGCGAGGAGCCCGTGACGCAAACCATGACAATCGAGACCAGGTGGGCGCCAGGCAGGCGTCGGCCTGCGCAGTGTCCTTGTTTCCCCTTTGGTGCAAAGGGGGCAAGCACAGGCCAAGGCATCGGGCAAAGGTCACCATTTCGGTGCAACGAGACCAAGACCAGCAGAGCGGCAGGACGGAGGTCACCGTGGAGCCCAAGACGGCGTCATCACCAGTGCTTTGGGCAGCCAAAGACCACCTTTGGTCAGGATAACTTGTACTAGATGTTCCCCTTCAAAATGGCCAATTGTTGGCGCCCTTCCCGCTCATTATTTGGGGAGAGGCCCAGGGCCTCTATTAATAGAGCTAGCCACCACAGAGTAGGGGGGAGGACATCTAGAGAGCTAGTGGAGGGAGGACATCTAGAGATCTTGTAGAGCCCTAGCAGAGAGAGAGAGGCGACTGAACTCACCAAAACAGTTCATCGCACCAGTTCAAGAACACCTCTCGCGAGGCTGTTCTTCCCTTGTACTGTTCATCATCAGCCCCTGAGGCACCATCACACCACACACTAGAGTAGGGTATTACACCACAACGGTGGCCCGAACCAGTATAAACCTTGTGTCCCTTGTGTTGTTCGTTGTTTCCAGCTTAGATCACGCGAGGAGATTGGACGTAGATCGGTAGGGGAGAGATCTCCGCGAGAACCCCAGTGTTTGAACCTCAAGGGTTTGCCGGAACCCGAAATCCGACATTTGGCGCGCCAGGTAGGGGTGCACAGGAATCTTTCTTCCGCTGTTCGCGTGCGATCTTCCGTCGAGTCCATGGCTGACGCTCGTCGGGCTCGCGCCGAGCGCCGGGATGCTCTCGCCACCCGCATCGCCCAGACGGCGCCCGTCGGCGGACGCCCTCGTTGTTCCCCATCGCCCGCCGCCAACGCCGCCACTGGCCCGGCGGGGAACGAGCAGCAGGCCTCGTCCCAGCATCCTTCGGTACGGTGGGAGGTCCGCACCGCCACACCATCGCTGACTCTAGCCGCTTCATCGTCCCACGCCCGTCGCGCCCCCACAGACACGCACGCCGTGCTGCTCCTGGCAAGAGAGCTCCTGCACTACCGCCCCGTCGACGACCTCTAAGAGGACTGGCTCGCCCACATCACCATGCTCGTTAGCGCCATAGGGGGCTCCCCCTTGCCGTCCCTCTTGCTGCCTCACCCTCCATTCCGCGCAGGAGGCGAGGATCAGGAGGTGCCTCCACCACCTCCTCCCCAAGAAGGCGCTCTGGCTCCAAGGCGCGCTGCCCCAGGGCGAGACCCTCCGCGTCCGGCGCCTGCGCAGCAAGAAAGGAGCTGCCAAGAGATCCCTCGTCCCCAAGAAGGTGCTCGCGCGCTCCCAGCACCGGCGCGCCACGATCGCGTTCCTACACCTCCACGCCAAGACCCCGCGCTGCTCCAAGCGGCGGCGCGCGGTAATCCCCAGGAACAAGCCCAGCACTAGCAAAAGGCGTCGGTGACCACAGCGGGCTCCCGTGCCCTCACCCCCGAGCTACACGGCGTCGCATGGCCAGGCGAGTTCAAGCCTGACCTGCACCCTCACTACGATGGCAGAGAGGACCCCGCGGAGTTCCTGCAGCTCTACGAGCTATGCATCGAAGCCGCCAACAGAGACAAAAGGGTCATGGCGAACTAGTTTCCCATGGCGCTCAAGGACGGGGCCCGCACCTGGCTCCTGAACCTGGCTCCTGGCATGATCTCCTCATAGAACGAGATGCGCACTTGCTTCATCGCCAACTTCCAGGGCACTCATGACCGGCCCCCGGCCGTGAGCGATCTGCGCCGCATCAAGCAGCAGCAGGGGGAAACCCTGCAGAAATACATCCAGCGCTTCAACAACGCTCGCCTCAAGATCCCCAAGGTGATTGAAGAAGCCATCATCTCGGCCTTCTCCGATGGCGTACGCGACATCAAGATGAAGGAGGAGCTAGCAATCCATGAAGACCTATGCACATCCCTGGAGCTGTTCAACTTGGCGACCAAGTGCGCCAGGGCTGAGGAAGGGCGCCTTTCCCTCCTCGAACTCCCGACTGCCGACCCAGAATAGAAGAAGCCCAAGGCCAAGGACGTGAAGCGCAAGGGGGCTGCTGTGCTTGCAGCGGAACCAGACACCAAGCGAGTCAGGGATCATCCTGAGTCATCCAAGGGCAGCCGGTACTGCGTGTACCACGACCTCCACACCCACAACACCAACGAATGTCAAGAGCTTAGGGCCGTGAGAGATGGACGTATCAGCCGACGCCCTGAGCGCAATGACAGGGGCTATGGCCGAGGAGGAGGAAGAGGTGGCGGACGATGGGAAGACCGTGGCCCTCGCCAAGGGTGGCGTGACCGACCTCGCGAGGATCGCTGGCAGGACCAGCCTCACGAGGGAGGCTGGAGAGATCAGCCTTGTGAGAATCGCCCGCACGACAACGCAGGCCTTCCTCCTCTGCTGCCACCGCCAAGGAGGAACGAAGACCAACATCAAGACGAGGGGGTAGGGGCTTCCAGGAGCCGCGCGCAATCGCTTGCATCTTGGGTGGTGCGCAGGCCCCAGCCTCACAGTGCATCTTCAAGCAGTTTGCTCACGAGGTGAATGCAGTCCTCCCCAAGCTTGAGGCCACGCGCCCTCTCAGGTGGTCTGCGTGCGCTATCACGTTCAGCTCAAGTGCGCGGCAACGGCCGGAGGCCTCCCGATGCTTTGCTCCCCGGTCATCAGCAACGTGCAGGTCACCAGGACCCTCATTGATGGCGGAGCAGGACTCAATGTCCTGTCCGTCGAGACGTTCGACAATCTCCAAGTGCCGTACGATAAGCTTCAGCCAACCAAGCCCTTCTCAGGAGTCACTGATGGTTCCACTATTCCAATAGGGCAGGTTCGCCTTCCAGTCACCTTCGGGCAGCGCAACAACTACCGCACCGAGCCCATCGACTTCGACGTCGCCCACATCCGTCTGCCATACAACGCCATCCTCGGGTACCCAGCCCTGGCCAAGTTCATGGCAGTGACTCATCATGGATACAATGTCCTCAAGATGCCAGGAAGCGGTGGAGTCATCATCGTACCCTATGAAGAAAGGGACGCAGTGTGTTCACTAGAGCGCGCGCTCCAAGCCGCAGCAATCAAAGACCCGGACCACAGGAACGGAAGACTTCCCAAGGCGACCCTTAAGAAGAAGAAGGTTTCGCCTGGCCTAGGCCATAAGGAGGCAGGCGCCTCCGGAAGTGTTGCGTCAGGGTCTGCGCCCAATCAGGGAGCGCCACCCTCTCTCGCATAGGAAGGCACGCCCGGCGCCCTCCTCAGGCAGGGCTCGGGGGCTCTTTCTTGGGGAGCCACCGACCTTGCCAAGGTCGCGAGGGAGGTGCTCAGGCACCACTTGGAAGGGTGCTTCTAGGCACATTTCCCTCGGGAAGGTACAAGGCAAGGAAGACCAAACCCTCAGGAGTTCATCGCAAGAAACACCCAGGAGCTACAGGAGTCGAGAGTCATGCGCGGCAGCAGCCGCTTGCCCACCGTAGCCCCACATCCAGGCGAGGATGGTGGGCTGCGCGTCTGCATTAACATGCCAGGGCTCAACTGAGACGCATCTCAGGAGTGCCTCTGGCCTTCGCGCGTGGGGCGTTGCGAGGGTCCACCTCACAGCTACGTCAGCATGCCTTTCGGCCTACCGAACACGGTCGCCGCTCATCAGCGCCTGCTGAGGAGCATTCTGGAGGCTCAGGAGGTCAGGCATTGTGCAGTCCTGGCGGAGATGGAGATGGCCCTCGGAGACCCGCCTGTGCCCCCGGAGCCTCCCGAGGCTCCTGGGCCTGGGGGCTCGTGAGGGTCGACGTCTTCATCGCGCATCGCTCGCTTCTTCAGCATCACTTCATCTTCAATGGCACTAGGTGAAATCTTTCTAAGTTCTGTTTTTAGCTGGGAGCACCCACAGGGCCGCATCATTCCCAGGGCGCGTGGGTCCGTCCCTACGGCATGTATCCGTTTTGCTTATGCTCTTTACCTACCTTGTTGGGGGCGCCCCTCGGGCTGCATCAACCCCGAGCTGCTCGGGCCTGGCCCAGCGGCGTTTGTTTTTCCCGCGTCTACTTAAAATGAATTTCCTACTGCGTGCTTAACATACCCGACCTAATCGCCTGCTTGATTGACGCCTACCTATGGAGCCGCTCGCTCTGGCACAGCATTTGCGCACGGGTCCGTCCCTGCGATGCCGATAAATCTGAGTGGTCGAGCTCTGGCCGCAGCAGCCCCGCAAGGCTCCACCTCACCAGGCCCTCAGTGCCCCAATCACTTCCCGGGAGCGACCAAAGGTTGGCTGGAAACCGTAACAGCAGGTCTTGTTTCTCTTCATGATTGGTGTGCAGGACCTACTCCAGGAGCAACGCTGGGGACGTCGCGAGCTGTCTCTCCCTCTCTCCGTCACGGACCGCTTACAAATTAAAAGGGGGCGCCTGAGCATCGCGACGCATGGGCTCCTACTGGCTCTCCAGCCCTCACCCCCTGGCCTTGACCCACGGCATCGCGACCTGTCATACCAGCGGCGGCTGAGCTCGCTCGAGGGCCGGGACCTGAGGACATAGAGCATTAAGGAAAGTGCGGGGGAGTGGGAAGAAGCTCGCGAGGACCTAACCCAGTAGCGCCTCAGCTGCCGCCACTCGGGCCGGGCGCTTCGTCGAGGAACTACACCAGACTCAAGAGATAAGTCACGCCCTTACAGGAGTTGGACCAATGCAGCACCAAACCCTCGCCCAGTGTGGCTCTGTCACGGCGACGTTGCCTTCCTTTCTTTCCCAGCGAGGGCTGCTTGAGCGCTAAAGGGGACCTCCCGAGCATCGCGACTCGGGGGCTCTTACTGGACCTCAGGCCGCTCACCTCCTGGCCTTGACCATGGCATCGCGACCTGGCATACCAGTGATGGCTGAAGCCTGCCTGGGGACTGGGACCTCTCAGCGTGGAGCACCAAGCCCTCGTGAGGATAGAAAGGGGGAGCCGAGCCAAGATAGGACAAGCACCTCGCTTTGATTCATATTAAGATATAATGTTCACAAAAGACATGGCAGGCGCCTTACATACCCCCACGGGGTGTTGCTTCGATTCCTTGCAGGGAACAAAAGTACTAATCCTAAGGAACGCTAATCGCCCGCACCTCCGCAAGGGACACCATCATCAACAGTGGGCTGCCCAACGTCGGCGCCAACCCCATCCAGATCAGTGGTGTCGACGGCTGGACGCAGCTGCCCCGCTCCGAGCAAGGCGCGAGCTCAGGGGCTCGTAGCTGTCGTCGCTCGTCTCCGGAGTCGCGAGGAGCTCGGGGGAGCCGCTGGATTCCCCAGCTCCTCTGCTTCTGCCTGAGGAGCTGCTGGAGGACCGATGGGTGGGCTAGGTCCTCGCTAGTTCGTTGCCCCTTCCGTTCTCCCTGGGGCAGCACTCCAGCCGGCGTCCTTCAGCATCGAAGACCTTGAAGAACATCAGGGAGGCGCCGTCGTATTCAAGATGAATTACGAGGGCACCTACCGTCCGGCAGACCCGGGCGATTTCGCCCTAGCCCCGGGTCATGAAGAACTTGCCCGGAGCGACGACCGCGACCTCCGCTCCGGTCGCAAGGGTACTACAGTCAGCGTGCTGCAGCTAGAGCTCCAGAGCCCCGCTCGGCGGCATCTCGAAGGCAAAGGAAGGAGGAAGGCGAATCCAAGAGCTTGGACGCATGGCGGCGTGGAGCACGAGCTCGCGAGAGGAGCGCAAGGCGTGGACTCCAAGAGGAACGACGCGCACCACCGTGACTCGCCGGCGGCACCGTCGATGTCGCTCGACACATTCTTCCCCAGGACCCATGACGCGAGCGCACAAGGGTAGCGAAAATCCAGGCGGCGGCTGCTCGTACCAGGGCCTCAATGCCTCCTGCTGAGCACCCTCGTCTCGGTGGCAGAGGACCAGCCGCTTCTTCGGTGGAAGTGGGTTAGGACCCTCTCGGGGGTGCTTTCCCTTCTCTTCTGCAGAAAACCGGTGGATTGGTGCCATTGGCGTAAGGAGGAGTAAGAACGAGGAAGAAGAAGGAAAGGAGTAGCAGGAAGGGATGGACTGATGGGGCTCGCGCAGCCCCGTACTTATAGCTGGAGGAGGCCAACCGCTGAGCACCACGATTGCAGGTAATCATGACCAGTTTCTCTGCATGCAGGGACTTGTCAAGTCGTGTGGTTGCCGAGGCATCATGGGGAAGCGCATACGCCCACGTCCAATCAATCGCCATGCGGCGCCCAAGGCCGCAGGCTATTGGGGCCCGCGGCGCTTCGTGCTTGCCCCTCCGCTTCCCTGCTAGGCCAAGCCCGGGCGCGCCTTGGGCCCGGGGGCTACTGTCGACGTTCTGGGAACGGGGGTCCCCAGACTTGCCTGCCTGCGGCCTGCGGCGTGGCTCAAGTGGGGGCCTAGCACGGCCCATCTTCATCAGCTCAAGCTCAAGACCCTCGCGAGGGGCCAAGCCTCGCGGGGCGGACGACCGGAACCTTCCTCAGAGGCAGCCTCATCAGGCAGGCTCGCGAGGAGGCGGAGAGATCTAGTCAGGGGTACCTCGGGAGGAGCCCGTGACGCAAGCCATGACGATCGATACCAGGCGGGCGCCAGGCGGGCGCCAGGCGGGCGCCGGCCTGCGCAGTGTCCTTGTTTCCCCTTTGGTGCAAAGGGGGCAAGCACAGGCCAAGGCATCGGGCAAAGGTCACCATTTCGGTGCAACGAGACCAAGACCAGCAGAGCGGCAGGACGGAGGTCACCGTGGAGCCCAAGACGGTGTCATCTCCAGTGCTTTTGGCAGCCGAAGACCACCTTTGGTCAGGATAACTTGTACTATATGTTCCCCTTCAAAATGGCCAATTGTTGGCGCCCTTCCCGCTCATTATTTGGGGAGAGGCCCAGGGCCTCTATAAATAGAGCTAGCCACCATAGAGTAGGGGGGACATCTAGAGAGCTAGTGGAGGGAGGACATCTAGAGATCTGGTAGAGCCCTAGCAGAGAGAGAGAGGCGACTGAACTCACCAAAATAGTTCATCGCACCAGCTCAAGAACACCTCACGCGAGGTTGTTCTTCCCTTGTACTATTCATCATCAGCCCCTAAGGCAATCCACCACACCACACACTGGAGTAGGGTATTAGACCACAACGGTGGCCCGAACCAGTATAAACCTCGTGTCCCTTGTGTTGTTTGTTGTTTCCAGCTTAGATCACATGAGGAGATTGGACATAGATCGGTAGGGGAGAGATCTCTGTGCGCACCCCAGTGTTCGAACCTCAAGGGTCTGCCGGAACCCGAAATCCGACAGTATTGTATTGTTGCCATCAAGGATAAAAACACGGGGTTTACATCATATTGCATGAGTTTATCCCTCTACATCATGTCATCTTTCTTAAGGTGTTACTCTATTCTTATGAACTTAATACTCTAGATGCATGCTGGATAGCGGTCGATGTGTGGAGTATTAGTAGTAGATGCAGGCATGAGTCGGTCTACTAGTCACGGATGTGATGCCTATATACATGATCATGCCTAGATATTCTCATAATTATTCTCTTTTCTATCAATTGCTCGACAGTAATTTGTTCACCCACCGTAATACTTATGCTATCTTGAGAGAAGCCACTAGTGAAACCTATGGCCCCCGGGTCTATTTTCCATTATACAAGTTTCCCATCTATTTTATTTTGCAATCTTTACTTTCAATCTATATCATGAAAATACCAAAAATATTTATCTGATTATCATTATCTCTATCATATCTCACTCTTGCAAGTGGCCATGAAGGGATTGACAACCCCTTTATCGCGTTGGTTGTGAGGTTCTTATTAGTTTGTGTAGGTACGAGGTGACTCGCGCGTGTCTCCTACTGGATTGATACCTTGGTTCTCAAAAACTAAGGGATATACTTGCACTGCTTTACTACATCACCCTTTCCTCTTCAAGGGAAAACCAACGCAGTGCTCAAGAGGTAGCAAGAAGGATTTCTGGCACCGTTGCCGGGGAGTCTACGCACAAGTCAAGACATACCAAGTACCCATCACAAAATCTTATCCCCTGCATTACATTATTTGCCATTTTCCTCTCATTTTCCTCTCCCCCACTTCACCCTTGCCGTTTTATTCGCCCTTTTTCCGTTCGCCTTCTTCCCTTATGTATCTTTCTCTGTGTTTCCATGTGCCTTCTATTTGCTTGCATCTTTGCTTTCTAAAAATCTATTAATATGGATCCACTTAAAGTGTTCTACTTGGATCATCTTTGATCCTTATGCGCTCGTGCTGAAACCCCAACTAGCCTAGTTGATGGGAAATCTTTGGATGAGCATGCTCATTTTGTGCGTCACCGTTTGTCTGAAAAAGGGAGACTCTTAGGGGATCAAATAAACAGATTGCTGTGTTATGCTTGGAATCTTTGTGAAAATTGTGATTTTACTTGTTGCTCTAAGAACCCTAAAAAACACCTCCCTTGCCTATGTGAGTTTAATGATAATGAAATCTTATCTTCTAATGCAAAGGGTGTTTTTAGTTACTACAATATCGAACAAATTGAAGAATTTGTTGCTTTTAAGGGTGCTTATGAAGTTGCTTCTTTGATTGAAAAGTATGATATTACTCTCTACGAATCTGAAAATTTTGACATACTTAAATATTGCTATGAAAATTATGCTCATAATGTCTATGTCAAAGAATTTATTAAAAAAATGATCATTGCTTCGAAAGAAAATAATGATATGCATGAATCTCTAGATAATTATGATTCCAATGATTTGATTGAAATATCCCTTGATGAACATGATGCTTGCTATTCTTGTGGCCATGATGCCAATATTTATGAAGATGAGTTTGCTATAGTTCCTTGTGTTAAACATGAGATCATTGCTATTGCACCCATACTTGATAGTTCCTTTGATGAAAAGCATGATTGCAATGATGTTATCATAAATTATCTTAATGTCAATTGTGTCAATGATATGCAAAACCTCAAGCTTGGGGATGCTAGTTTTGCTATGACTACTATTTGTTGCAATGATTATGATTTGGGTGATACTTCTTTTGATCTTGAAAATTTATTTAAGCCCCATGATGAATATGAGATTGATAATGGTGTTTGCAATATTATTTAAAGTGGGTTTGGAATAGTGTCAACTTTAGATCCCACATATTTGGAGAATGTTCAATCTTAGGAAATTTTTGATAAAAGTGGGTTTGGAGAGGTCATGACTTTAGTTAATTTTAATCCCACTATTTTGGAAGAGTGTCAACTTTGCATACATGTGGATCGTGTTAAGGATATGTTTTGTGATAGCTATATTGTTGAATTTTCTTATGATCCCACATGTAATTATTATGAGAGAGGAAAATATGGTTGTAGAAATTTTCATGTTACTAGATTACCTCTTGTTATGTTGAGATTGCTATTGTTTCTTTCCGCTTCCTTGCATATGCTAGTTTTCGCTTGCCTTGATAATTTGTTTGCCTATAAGATGGCTATGCATAGGAAGTATGTTAGACTTAGATGTGTTTGTCATGTGTTTTATGATGCTCTCTTTGTGCTTCAGTTCTTGTCTTTCATGTGAGCATCATTGAAATCTTATGCCTAGCTATAAGGATTTAAAGAAAAGCGCTTGTTGGGAGACAAACCAATATTTTTCCTTGATGTTATGCAATAAATAATTCATATGGCCTCCGTTTAGATGTGGTTTTATGCTTTTAATTAGTGTTTGTGCCAAGTAGATCCTTTGGGAAGACTTGGGGAAAGTCTTTGCGATCTTGTTGTAAAAAACAGAAACTTTAGCGCTCGCGAGAATTGCTGCCATTTTTTACTGGAGAGCGATATTTAGTTAATTATTTTTTTAAGATGATTAATAGATAAATTCCTCACGTCCAGCAATTTATTTTAGAATTTTTGGGGTTCCAGAAGTATTCGAAACCTACAGATTACTACAGACTGTTCTGTTTTTTGACAGATTCTGTTTTTCGTGTGTTGTTTGCTTATTTTGATGAATCTATGGCTAGTAACAGAGCTTATGAACCATAGAAAAGTTGGAATATATTAGGGTTAACACCAATATAAATAAAGAATGATTTAATTACAGTACCTTGAAGTGGTGGTTTATTTTCTTTTACTAACGGAGCTCACGAAGATTTTCTTTTAAGTTTTGTGTTGTGAAGTTTTCAAGTTTTGGGTAAAGATTTGATGGATTACGGAACAAGGAGTGGCAAGAGCCTAAGCTTGGGGATTCCCAAGGCACCCCAAGGTAAAATCCAAGGACACCAAAAAGCCTAAGCTTGGGGATGCCCCGGAAGGCATCCCCTCTTTCGTCTTCGTCCATCGGTAACTTTACTTGGAGCTATATTTTTATTCGCCACATGATATGTGTTTTGCTTGGAGCATCTTGTATGATTTGAGTCTTTTCTTTTTAGTTTACCACTCATCCTTTCGGTACACACCTTTTGGGAGAGACACACATGAATTGGAATTTATTATAATACTCTATGTGCTTCACTTATATCTTTTGAGTTGTATAGTTTTTGCTCTAGTGCTTCGCTTATATCTTTTAGAGCACAGCGGTGGTTCTATTTTATAGAAATAATTGATCTCTCATGCTTCACTTATATCATTTTGAGAGTCCTTTAGAACATCATGGTAATTCACTTTGGCTATAAATTTTAAATGCTAAGAGAAGTTGGATGCTTGATAGATGGTTTTGAGATATAAAGGTGGTAATATTAGAGGTGTGCTAGTTGAGTAATTGTGAAATTGATGAATACTTGTGTTGAAGTTGGCAAGTCCCATAGCATGCACATATGGTGAACGTTATGTGACAAATTTGAAGCATGGTGTGTACTTTGATTGCTTTCCTTATGAGTGGCGGTCGGGGACGAACAATGGTCTTTTCCTACCAATCTATCCCCCTAGGAGCATGCGCGTAGTTCTTGGTTTTGATGACTTGTAGATTTTTGCAATAGGTATGTGAGTTCTTTATGACTAATGTTGAGTCCATGGATTATACACACTCTCGCCCTTCCATCATTGCTAGCCTCTTCCGTACCGTGCATTGCCCTTTCTCACCTTGAGAGTTGGTGCAAACTTCACCGGTGCATCCAAATCCCGTGATATGATACGCTCTATCACACATAAGCCTCCTTATATCCTCCTCAAAATAGCCACCATACCTACCTATTATGGCATTTCCATAGCCATTCCGAGATATATTTCCATGCAACTTTCCACCGTTCCATTTATTATGACATGCATCATCATTGTCATATTCCTTTGCATGATCATGTAGTTGACATTGTATATGTGGCAAAGCCACTGTTCATAATTTTTTCATACATGTCACTCTTGATTCATCGCAATCCTGGTACACCACCGGAGGCATTCACATAGAGTCATATTTTGTTCTAAGTATCGAATTGTAATTCTTGAGTTGTAAGAAAATAAAAGTGTGATGATCATCATTAGAGCATTATCCCATGTGAGGAAAGGATGATGGAGACTATGATTCCTCCACAAGTCGGATGAGACTCCGGATGAAAACAAGAGAGGACAAAAGAATAAAAAAGAAAGAAGGGCCAAAAATGAGAGAAAAAGAGAGAAGGGACAATGTTACTATCCTTTTTCCACACTTGTGCTTCAAAGTAGCACCATGATCTTCATGATAGATGGTCTCTTATTTTGTCACTTTCATATACTAGTAGGAATTTTTCATTATAGAACTTTTCTTGTATATTCCAATGATGGGCTTCCTCAAATTCCCTAGGTCTTCGTGAGCAAGCAAGTTGGATGCACACCCACTTAGTTTCTTTGATGAGCTTTCATATATTTATAGCTCTAGTGCATCCGTTGCATGGCAATCCCTACTCCTTGCATTGACACCAATCGGTGGGCATCTCCATAGCCCATTTATTAGCTGCGTCAATCTGAGACTTTCTCCCTTTTTGTATTCTCACACAACCTCAATCATCATATTCTATTCCACGCATAGTGCTATGTCCATGGCCCGCGCTCATATATTGTGCAAAAGTTGAAAGAGTTTGAAAAGGCTAAGTATGAAACAATTGCTTGGATTGTCATCGGGGTTGTGCATGATGGGAGCATTTTGTGTGACGAAAATGAAGCATGGCTGAGGGAGTCCTGGATTAGGGGGTCTCCGGACAGCCGGACTATCTCCATTTACCGGACTGTTAGACTATGAAGATACAAGATTGAAGACTTCATCTCGTGTCCGGATGGAACTCTACTTGGCGTGGAAGGCAAGCTAGGCAATGTGTATATGGATATCTCCTCCTTTCTAACCAACCTTGTGTAACCCTAACCCTCTCCTGTGTCTATATAAACCGAAGGGTTTTAGTCCGTAGGACAACAATGAAAACATACAATCATAGCATAGGCTAGCTTCTAGGGTTTAGCCTCTCTGATCTCGTGGTAGATCTACTCTTGTACTACCCATATCATCAATATTAATCAAGCAGGACGTTGGGTTTTACCTCCATCAAGAGGGCCCGAACCTGGGTAAAACTTCGTGTCCCTTGCCTCCTGTTACCATCCGGCCTAGACGCACAATTCGGGACCCCCTACCCGAGATCCGCCGGTTTTGACACCGAGATTGGTGCTTTCATTGAGAGTTCATCTGTGTCATCGCCGTTAGGCTTGATCGCTCCTACTATCATCGATAGCGATGCAGTCAAGGGTGAGACTTTTCTCCTCGGACAGATCTTCGTATTCGGTGGCTTTGCACTGCGGGCTAATTCGCCTGGCCATCTGGAGCAGATTGAAAGCTACGCCCCTGGCCATCAGGTCAGATTTGGAAGTTTGAACTACACAGCTGACATCCGCGGAGACTTGATCTTCGACGGATTCGAGACACAGCCGGGCGCGCCGCACTGTCGCGATGGGTATGACCTAGCTCTGCCGCCGAACAGTACCCCGGAGGTCGCGCCCGCATCAGCTGCGACCCTTAGCTCGAAGCCAACTACGCTGATCGAGGACGGGTGGCTAGACACCACCTCAGGGGCTGCAGTCTCGATGGAAATTGAGCCAAACACTAGCATAAACCTCTGCGCAGCCCGTGACTCCAAGGTGCCGGAATCTTTCCCGGACTCCGAACCGCCCGTGCCCCTGCCAATCGAATCCGATTGGGCGCCGATCATGGAAATCACCGCCACGGATATCTTTCAGCACTCGCCTTTAGGCGACATTCTAAATTCACTAAGGACTCTCTCTTTGTCAAGAGAGCCCTGGCCGGATTATGGCCAACGGGATTGGGATGCGGAAGACGAAGAAATTCGACGCCCATCCACCACCCACTTAATAGCCATTGTCGATGACTCAACCAACATGCTCGACTTCGACTCCGCAGACATCGACGGTATGGACAACGATGCGGGAGGCAAAGAGGAACCACCGCACATAGGGCGCTGGACCTCCACTCCATCATATGACGTATACATGGTGGACACACCAAAAGATGACGACGAGGAACGGAAGGACGCACCGAAGGCTTGTTCCCTCGAGAAGCAGTCAAAGCGGCGACGCAAGCGCCGCCCCAAATCCCGCCTCGGCAGAAATAACGATCACACAGACCCAACGTTGGAGCAGGGCAAACCACTGCCGAACAAAGGCAATACGGGGAATCAAACCGAACAAACCAATTCTGTCAAAGATAATAGTCCGGACGACATAACGCCGGACAGACACCCAGAGCAACAGAATGCCCGTCAAAGGCTTGTTGCCACCGCGAGGAGTCTGAAAAAGCAGAAGCAAAGGCTCAAGGCTGGGCAAGACACACTCCAAATCAGATGGAGTAAAGTACTCAACACAGTAGTGAAGTACGGCGACAATCGCCCCACCAAGAGCTACCCAAAGCGGAAGTTGCTACCTGAATTCGACGAGGAGGCCTCAGACCCCCCGCAACCAAAAATCAAAACAGCCACCTGGCCGGATAGACGACCCCACGGCCAACATAGAGGGGCAAACAAAGCCACCCACAAGACAATACGCGATCCACGCGAGGGCTCGCACCCAAAGGACGGCGCAACCAGATCCATTTACGGACCACGCATGCACGCCCCAACATACATTGTAACACAACAAACATCCAAACAACGCGGTACACCCAGATACAGGGGTGCCGCACACCCCCTATGTTTCACCGATGAGGAGCTGGACCATGTATTTCCAGAGGGATTCAAACCCGTAAACATAGAGGCATACGACGGAACAACAGACCCTGGGGTCTGGATTGAGGACTATATCCTCCATATCCATATGGCTCGAGGAGATGATCTCCGCGCCATCAAGTACTTACCCCTCAAGCTCAAAGGGCCAGCTCATCACTGGCTTAAAGGCCTCCCCGAAAACTCCATTGGAAGCTGGGAAGAGCTCGAAGACGCTTTTCAGGCCAATTTTCAAGGGACTCATGTCCGACCTCCGGACGCGGACGATTTGAGTCATATAACTCAACAGCCCGGAGAGTCAGCCCGAAAACTTTGGAACAAGTTTCTTACTAAAAAGAACCAAATTGTCGACTGTCCGGACGCGAAGCCTTGGCGGCTTTTAAGCATAGTGTCCGTGACGAATGGCTTGCCAGACACCTCGGCCAAGAAAAACCGAGAACAATGGCAGCCTTAACAAGCCTCATGACCCGCTTTTGCGCGGGTGAGGACAGCTGGCTAGCCAGATGCAGCACCAGCGACCCCAGTACATCCGAAGTCAGAGATGGAAACGGGAAATCACGGCGCAACAGCAATAACAAACGCCGAAATAAAGAAGACAGCACGAAGGGCACGATAGTAAACGCCGGATTCAAGAGCTCTCGGCCAGGTCAACAAAAGCCGCCCTCTAAAGGCGCCAGAGACGAACTGTCCAGCCTAAACAAAATTCTGGACCAAATATGTCAGATCCATAGTACCCCTGGTAAACCTGATAATCATGCCCACAGAGAATGTTGGGTCTTCAAGCAGTCCGGCAAGCTCAACGCCGTACACAAGGGGGAGGATACGCCAAGCAAACACGAGGATGAGCCTCTCAAGCAAGACACTGGGGAACAAAAGAAATTCCCACCAGAAGTTAAAACAGTAAACGTGTTACACGTGATCAACGGAAGAAACAAAACGGCCCTCCCAGAAAAATATGCCCAAGGGCCTATCACCGCGGAGTCCTACCACTGGTCGTCTCAACCGATCACTTTCGACCATCGTGATTACTCAGCAAGTATCCAGCGTGCAGGATGGGCTGCCCTGGTATTAGACCCAATAATTGACGGATACCAATTCACACGAGTCCTGATGGATGGCGGCAGCAGTCTAAACCTGATATATCAGGATACAATCCGCGAAATGGGGATAGACCGAACAAAAATTCGACATAGCAATACTACCTTTAAAGGAGTCATGCCAGGCCCAGGGGCTCATTGTAGGGGCTCCTTGCTACTAAAGGTTATATTCGGCTCCCCCGATAACTTCCGTAGCGAACATTTAACCTTCCACATCGCTCCGTTCCAAAGTGGCTATCAAGCACTACTCGAACGCAAAGCTTTTGCTCGCTTTAATGCAATACCGCACTACGCTTCCCTCACACTCAAGATGCCCGGCCCACGTGGCACCATTACAGTGAACGGAAGCATTAAGCGATCCTTGCATGCCGAAGAGAGTGCGGCTACCTTGGCAGCTGCACACTAAAAACGGCCTGACCAACTAAAGCATTTATCAGGTCGTCAAAACCTCGGACACGGCTAGACGAGTCCGACTCAGCTATATGTATTTCATAACCAGATCAATGGTCACATCCCTATTTACCAATACAAGGGGCTCAACGCGCGCAGACAAGTGGCAGTCTTTACCCATCTTGAATTATAAATGGTTTCTTTAAAAAAAACTATCTTTTTGCATGGCAACTTTTTCACCTAAATTCCTCTCTTTTACAGATTATCATCATGCTACACCCGTCCAGGATACGACACAATGGAGACACAGGCGCAGACGTGCAGCAGGGACCCGCTCCAAGGATTCTTTTCAGATTAAGACCCTGCGTAAACCTTTTTTACTGTCTCTTGTTGATACATATCCACCGAATTCTCAGCACACCTGAGGAGGATGCTGATGTCTTGGCATGTGGCCCCGTCAGAATAATGCACGTACCTGGACACAAGGGGCTTCTTACAAAGGCCACTATTTAGGCCCGGTTTATACCACAAAGACCGAATACCTTAGGAGTGTTCGGCATCGCGAGTTTGGCCCTATATGCATCAGCTCCGAGTCATTCTCTTCGGTGAAATGTTGGGTTTGCCCGGCTCCTGTGTTTTGGTGCCTTACGTTCCGCTTTACCGGCTAAGGTAGCACCAGGAGAACTACTGCAATTGTGCCCTGGTTCATCCGGACGAGCACCTCAGTAGAGAAAGCCGAAAACTGACTGTCATGATATAGCGTGAGATTGGTCAACCACTCGATGACCTATTGGAATGTTAGAATTCCTCCGCCTTAACAAAGGGCCGTTTTCCGGCCAGGCATGTACGCACCCCGCGATCGGGAGAGTGCGGAGCCACCAGGGGCTATCTAGTAGCCCCACTGTCAAACTCCTATGGCTAAGTGAAAGAGTTAAAGCATTATAGTCCGGTTGCCTCGCTCGCTACGCTATCACCTCCTTAATAGGACCAAGACATTGGTTTAAGTGTGAACACGCGTTTTTTGCAAGAACCTCCGCATTATATGTGTGGGGGTCGAAGCCGACGGCTGCAATCTTTCAGGTTATACACATGTATACATAAACGGCCACACAGGAGGCATCATACTACTTTTAGGCAAAAGTATAAACATAACCTTATAAAAACTTCATAAAAAGCATTTTTGCTTACAATGAGAATACATATCACTCAAACATAATATTTTTTGAGCATTGGGCCTCTATCAAACGAGCACCCTCAGGAACTTCTTCGAAGTAATGCTCGGCAGCCACTCAGCCTATGGCCGAATCCTGCGCCGCAACAGTGGTAGCATCCATCTCCGCCCAGTATGCTTTAACACGGGCAAAGGTCATCCGCGAGCCCTCTATGCATGCCGACCCCTTCATCGCATTAATGCACGGCACTGCATCAAGGAACTGCTGCATTATGCTGAAATAGTTGTTCGGCTTTGGCCTTTCCGGCCATAGCTGATCCACAATAGACCTCATGGCGAGTCCGGACAACCTATTCAGTTCAGCCCATTCGGCTAGCTGGTCAGTCAATGAAAGCGGACGCTCTGGAGCATGGAATTGTGTCCAGAATAGCTGGTCCACTTCACGATCTGTCTGACCCTGGAAGTGCTTAGGAACTCCACAGCCGATCCAGAGGGGCATACCGTGGATCTCCGAACTTCCTCCGTAACATAAAGGACTTCCCAGCCGCAATATCCCCGGGTTCCCGCAGCTCCTCCTTCTTCGCTCTCATAGCAGAACGGGTGTCTTTTTCCGCCGCAGTAGCCTTCTCAAGGCCCGTTTCCTTCGCTAGATTTTCTTCTTCAAGAACCCGGCAATGGTCGGCGGTGTCTTTCAATTCTACGGACATCTTGGCCATCTTATCTTGGCTCTCGCCATGTGCGGCCTTCTCGGCTCTCAACTCTTCGGCCGCCTTCAAAGTACCCGCATTACTAATCCTCGCTTGTTCCTTGGCTCGGGCAAGTTCTGCCCGCAAGGCTTCCAAAGTGGCAGCTCCATCTGCAATCACAACATATTAAAGATACTAGCACCATGCTGCTCTTACTATGTGGCATTTATCAGATAACAACACTTACCCTGTGTCTCGTCAAGCCTCTTGTTAACAAGCTCGATGTCGACGTCTGCCGCATCCAATTGCCATTTTAATTTGGCAAACTCGCTAGTCCGGCTAGCCACCGGCGCTTCCATCACCTGCACATAGGGGCAGTATGGTTATTACCTGGGAATATGATCCTCTGTTTGCCGCCGTTCACGATGACAACCAGAGTCTCAGGGGCTACTATCTGCACAAGGCACACCTAACATGTGCAGTACTATCACATATCATCTCACGTACCTCAAAACCTGTCAGTAGACTCATAAATGCTTCATGCAATCCGCTTTCGGCGGACGAGATTTTCTCCATCACCTTGCTCATCAGCATACGGTGTTCATCTAAGATGGCCGCTTTCCCAACCAACTCCCTCAGAACATCCGATCACACACCAGACGGTGCCGGACTCTTTTGTCTGCTCTCTTCGAGAGCCGGATGCTGGGGACTTCAGGGGTCAATGGGATTATCTTCTGGCCACACCGGATCCGGAGAGGCCCTCCGCAACGACACTTTGGGGTCGCCCGCTTCTGGAGCGGAGGAGTCCGGAGGAGGCGTTTCGCTCTCCATCATCTCTAGAAGAATATCCCCCGAAGACGAGCTCATTTGAGAGGGGCTAAGGCCCGAACTGCAAGATATATGCGGTGGTTATTTTCTCAGAGGAAAAAGATAGCACACCTGTACTATTAAAGTATTTTGGATCACTTACGACTCGTTGGAGAGCTGATCCCCCTGCGGACTTTGTGCGGCAAAAGCATCCCCCGAGGTAGGACCCTCTATAGGAGACTTCTTCTCCCGTTTGGAGGCTTTGGCTTCCGGATCCTCAGACGCAGCCCTTTTCCTCCTCCAGTCGTCCTCCTTCGTGGAGACGCTCGTTCCCTCAGTTAGAGCGGGCAGCGATGGGGGCCCGCGTCCACCCGTATTATCCCCCCCCCCGATGTCTTCCTTCAAGGGCTCCGGGCAATGTGCAACCTCGAGCATCTTTTCCAATACCGGATTGGCCAAACCCTCAGGGAGGGGGCCGAACACCGAATCATCTTCACCTTTGCTAGCCAGTCCTGCTCAAAAAGCGAACTCTCAGAAATAACTTCGTGACGGATAAAAGGTAGTGTGTTCGGCCAGAGGATTCCTTACTTGTTCGGCGGCGCGGTTACTGCTCAGGCCCACGTCCTCGGTAATATCCGGACACTCTACTTGAGGTTTGAAGAATCACTTGTACATCTCCTCGTGCGTCAGGCCGAGGAAATTTTGAATGGCTCGCGGTCCCTCTGGATTGAACTCCCACAAGAGAAGGGACCGGCATTTGCAAGGCTGGACTTGACGAACTAGCATAACTTGTATTACCGCAACCAAATTAAAATCTCCCTCGAAGAGATCTCGAATGCGGCTTTGCAGTATAGGCACGTCCTTGGCTAGACCCCAGCTCAGACCTCTGCTAATCCATGACATCAGTTGTGGTGGGGGGCCTGAGCGGAAATCGGGGGCGGCCGCCCACTTGGCACTTCTAGGAGCCGTGATATAAAACCACTCACATTGCCACAATTCAGACACCTCTAGAATAGAACCTTTCGGCCATGGAGCTCCTGCCATCTTGCCTATTGAAGCACCTCCACACGCTGCATGTTGCCCCTCGATCATCTTTGGCTTTACTTCAAAGGTCTTGAGCCACAGGCCGAAGTGAGGGGTAACACGGAGGAAGGCTTCACACACGACAATAAATGTCATGATATGAAGAAAGGAGTCCGAAGCTAGATCATGGAAATCTAGCCCATAATAGAACATCAAGCCCCTGACGAAAGGATCCAGAGCAAGGCCTAGACCTCGGAGGAAGTGGGAGACGAACACGACGTTCTTGTTGGGTTCGGGAGAAGGGACGACCTGCCCGCGGGCAGGCAGCCGATGCGAAACCTTGGCGGTCAGGTATCTGGCCTCCCTCAACTTCTTGATGTCTTCTTCCATGATGGAGGAGAGCATCCATTGGCCTTGAAGGCCAGATCCGGACATGATTGAAGGTTCGGAGCACCTGACCTGGGCTTTGGGTGTTAGAACTCGAGGCGGGGGAAGGATTCGACTGAGCACGGGAGGGAAAAAGTAAAAGCCTTGTCCCTTTATAAAGAGGGTGAATATCAAGCGTCCTCTCCGTAGCCGTTTGGACTTGCCTATAATCTAGGAGTCCTAGACACGGTTGGGTTACCCACGACTGTATTAATGAGAATCCCGTAATAAGGGGACATGATCTCTGCTTTGACAAGACGTGTCGAAAAATTGCCTCGCGTTATGTGCAGGGCTGGTTAAAGAAAACAGTTCGAATAATAACCGGGCCGTGACATAACGTCATGTTGCTGAAACAAGCCAGCAAATTAGATCTGCAAAAACATTATTCTCTCTACGGTGGAATGTGGAACTTAGTTTGCAGGGTCGGACACTATCCTCGTATTCAAATTCTTTTGTGGTGTATTCGGAGAAGGAACCCGCCTTGCAATGCCTAAGACAATACTGCGCGCCGGACTCATCGTCATTGAAGCCTGGTTCAGGGGCTACTGATGGAGTCCTGGATTAGGGGGTCTCCGGACAGCCGGACTATCTCCATTGGCCGGACTGTTAGACTATGAGGATACAAGATTGAAGACTTCGTCTCGTGTCCGGATGGGACTCTACTTGGCGTGGAAGGCAAGCTAGGCAATACGTATATGGATATCTCCTCCTTTGTAACCGACCTTGTGTAACCCTAACCCTCTCCGGTGTCTATATAAACCGAAGGGTTTTAGTCCGTAGGACAACAATGACAACATACAATCATACCATAGGCTAGCTTCTAGGGTTTAGCCTCTCTGATCTCGTGGTAGATCTACTCTTGTACTACCCATATCATCAATATTAATCAAGCAGGATGTAAGGTTTTACCTCCATCAAGAGGGCCCGGACCTGGGTAAAACTTCGTGTCCCTTGCCTCCTGTTACCATCCGGCCTAGACGCATAGTTCGGGACCCCCTACCCGAGATCCGCCGGTTTTGACACCGACAATGGCCGAACTATATGACTTTGTAGGGATAAGTTTTCTTTGGCTATGGTATTTTGATAAGACATAATTACTTGATTAGCATACTTGGAGTATTACTATTTTTATGTCAACAATAAAATTTTATATTGAATCTTTCGGATCTGAACATTCATACCACAATAGAGAAAAATACATTGAAGAATATTCTATAAAGCATTCCACATCAAAAATTCTGTTTTTATCATTTCCCTACTCGAGGATGAGCAGGAATTAAGCTTGGGGATGCTTGATACGTCTCCAACGTATCTATAATTTTTGATTGTTCCATGCTATTATATTATCTGTTTTGGATGATAATGGGCTTTATTTTACACTTTTATATTATTTTTGCGACTAACCTATTAACCGGAGGCCCAGCCCAAATTGCTATTTTTTTTGCCTATTTCAGTGTTTCATAGAAAAGAAATATCAAACGGAGTCCAAATGGAATGAAACCTTCAGGAACGTGATTTTTGGAACAAACGTGATCCAGTTGACTTGGAGTGGACGTCAAGAAACAATCGAGGAGGCCACGAGGCAGGGGGCGTGCCCTCCACCCTCGTGGGCCCCTCGTTGCTCCACCGACCTTCTTATTCCTCCTATATATATCCATGTACCCCGCAAACATCCAGGAGCATCACGAAACCCTATTTCCACCACCGCAACCTTCTATACCCAAGAGATCCCATATTGGGGCCTTTTCCGGAGCTCCGCCGGAGGGGGAATTGATCACGGAGGGCCTCTACATCAACTCCATGGCCCCTCCGATGATGTGTGAGTAGTTTACCTCAGACCTTCGGGTCCATAGCTAGTAGCTAGATGGCTTCTTCTCTCTCTCTTTGGATCTCAATACAAAGTTCTCCTTGATTCTCTTGGAGATCTATTTGATGTAACCTTCTTTTGTGGTGTGTTTGTCGAGATCCGATGAATTGTGGGTTTATGATCAAGTCTATCTATGAACAATATTTGAATCTTCTCCGAATTCTTTTATGTATGATTGGTTTATCTTTGCAAGTCTCTTTGAATTATCAGTTTGGTTTGGCCTACTAGATTGATCTTTCTTGCAATGGGAGAAGTACTTAGCTTTGGGTTCAATCTTGCGGTGCTCGATCCCAGTGACAGAAAGGGAAACAACACATATTGTATTTTGCCATCGAGGATAAGAAGATGGGGTTTACATCATATTGCATGAGTTTATCCCTCTACATCATGTCATCTTGCTTAAGGTGTTACTCTATTCTTATGAACTTAATACTCTAGATGCATGCTGGATAGCGGTTGATGTGTGGAGTAATAATAGTAGATGCAGGCAGGAGTCGGTCTACTTGTCACGGACGTGATGCCTATATACATGATCATGCCTACATATTCTCATAATTATTCGCTTTTCAATCAATTGCTCGACAGTAATTTGTTCACCCACCGTAATACTTATGCTATCTTGAGAGAAGCCACTAGTGAAACCTATGGCCCCCGGGTCTATTTTCCATCATACAAGTTTCCCATCTATTTTATTTTGCAATCTTTACTTTCAATCTATATCATAAAAATACCAAAAATATTTATCTTATTATCATTATCTCTATCAGATCTCACTCTTGCAAGTGGCCGTGAAGGGATTGACAACCCCTTTATCGTGTTGGTTGCGAGGTTCTTATTTGTTTGTGTAGGTACGAGGTGACTCGCGCATGGTATCCTACCTTGGTTCTTATAAACTGAGGGAAATACTTACGCTGCTTTACTGCATCACCCTTTCCTCTTCAAGGGAAAACCAACGTAGTGCTTGAGAGGTAGCAGTAGTCCAACATCCTTTATAGTAGTAATATGTCGTTATCCAAATGCATCTATAGCTAATACTCCACTCTAACACTGATATCAAACATGCAACATGCATCTCAAAGTATTAAGTAAAAATGAAGCATTGCATTAAGTAAGATGACATAACATTGAAAGTATATTCGTTTTACCTCTAGTTCATCACCAAGACAGCAGGCAACTATCTTTTTACCCTTATTACAGTAACACACCACAAACCTTTTTTGTTCTATCATAGAGATAGGTTACTTGTAAGGTTAAATCTAACCAACATACACACGCCCCCTTAGAGATCAATCATCTAAACAAGGCCAATGGAAATACAAATGGATTGAAGATCATATACATGTATAAACCATGCATCAAAGAGCCTAAAGAAACAAAATAAAAATCCATATATAATATGACCATAAACTGACAATTGATCACACTGCAAGAAACATACTGAATTACATCAGACTGATCATAGTTGTCGGATTTCGGGTTCCGGCAAAACCCTTGAGGTTCGAACACTAGGATGCGCACAAAGATCTCTCCCCCTTCCTAGCTCGCACACTCTACGATCACACGGCCTAGCTCGACGAACCCAAAGAACATGAGACACAAGATTTATACTGGTTCGGGCCACCGTTATGGTGTAATACCCTACTCCAGTGTGGTGTGGTGGATTGCCTCTTGTGTTGAGGATGAACAGTTACAAGGGAAGAACAACCTCGTGAGGAGAGGTGTTCTTGTGCTTAGTGAACCCGAGTGGTTGGGGATGATATGGATCCGATCCGCCTTTCGCTATGGTGGTGGCTAGTCCTATTTATAGAGGCCCTGGTCCTCTTCCCAAATATTGAGTGGGTAGGGATCCCACAACGGCCAAATTCGACGGGAGACAACTAGTACAAGATATCCTGACAAAAGTAGTCTTCACCTGCCAAAGGCTCTGGTGGTGATGCCTTCTTGGGCTCCACAGTGACCTCCATCATGTCATCCTGCCGGTCTTGGTCTTGTTGCACCGATATGGAAACCTTTGCCTGATGCCTCGAAACTCCTCGTCTGCGCTTGCCCCTTTAGCACCAAAGAGGAAAGGAGGACACTGCGCGCTGGCGCCCGCCTGGCGCCAGTCGTCATGGCTTCCGTCACGTAAACCTCACGAGGTGTCCCTGGACTTGATCTCTCCGCCCCTCGCGAGCCAGCCTGGTGAGGCCGCCCCTGAGGAGGTCTTGCGTCGTCCGCCTCACGAGGGTCTTGAATGTTTGCTGGTGAAGATGGGTCGTACAGGGCCGCTGGTGGAGCCATGCCGCGGGCTGCAGGCAGGCAAGTCTGGGGACCCCCGTTCCAGAACGCCGACAGTAGCCCCCGGGCCCAAGGCGTGCTCGGGCTTGGCTTCGAGGCGAAGCCAAAGGGCAAGTGCGGAGTGCCGCGGGCCCCATCAGCCTGCGGCCATGGTTGGCGCGTGGCGACTGATTGGACGTGGGCGTCCCCGCTTCCCCATGCCGCCTCGGCAACTGCCCAACTTGACGGGTCCTTGCTGCATGCAGAAAAAGATCATTATTACCTTAGATCGTGGAGACCGGCGGTTGGCCTGCCCTTGGCTAAAATGGAAGTGGGGGGCGGAGCCCCCGTCACCCGTCTCTTCCTTGCTTCTCTCGCTTCTTCTTCATCCTTGCTCCACTGTCGGCAGCAACACCCATGGCACCTGCGAAGAGGCTCTCGGTTGCAGAAAAGGGGAAGGCTCTCCAGGAGGGGCCTGGCTCACCGCCGCCAAAGAGGGGGCGTGACCGTCCCCACAAGCACACTGTGACCCCCGCCGCGGCCCCTCGCTGCCGTGGCGGCGCCTCTTCTCGTGGCGGCAGCCGCCCAGGTCATGGCAGTCCTGTTGATGTGGTGAGGCGTGCCGTGGTTGCGCGGCCCCCTCGGCCGCACTTCCATTCGGCGGAGATGATGCCGGAGTTCATCGTGTGGTCGGAGAACCCGGCCGGCACTTGGCTTCAGCTCCTGCGCTTCTTTGTTATCGAGCTGCCTGCCACTGGTGCAAGCAGTCTTTGGCTGCATGCGGACGGCTGCTGCAGCAAGGCTTCTTGGGTCGCGGTCGAGGTCTCCGCCGCAGGCAATGTGGTCCTGGCTCGCGGCTGGCAGACGTTCGCCCGCGCACGCGGACTGGGCAGGTGGTGTGCCCTCCACTTCAAGTACGACGGTGACGCAACCCTCATCGTGAGGGTATTTGGGGAAGATGGTCGCCAAGTCGGGTGCTGCCCCGAGGACAACGACGGCGACAAGGTGCTCGGCCTTGGCGATGATCGTGACGAGGAGGAGGGCGGCTTCGTCCTCGGCGCTGGCCATGGCTCGTCTAGCTACGACGTCTCCTCTTCCGACAGCAGCTCCAGCAGTGGCGGCTATGACCAGCCGCCATGCCGCTACGCCCGCTTCGAAGGTGGAAGCGGGTCGTCCCATTGCCGCGCTCCGGTGAAGCGCGAGCAGGGGTCTGGCTGAGATCAGGAGAGCGCCACGGGCCCGTCCTTGCGACCTGCCGCGGGAGCACGTTCCACTTTTGTTTCATTCTTCCTTTCCTTCCTGCATTAGAGAGAGACAAATATGGGGCCATGCTAGGGCGTGCAACAATTATGATTTCTAAGTGGCTGTGCTATGTTTACCATTCATGTGTTGTGTTGCAGCGTCATGTATTATGTATGCGCGTAGAATGACTTAGCTTGATGCGCCTGAAGTAGGTTCTGCCTCACGAGACGCGTGTTCCCCAATGCCTGACAAGGCCTCCTGTGTTCGGAAGGCGCCTGAGAACTGCAAAAATTCGTTAGGGAATCCTTATTCTTCCGGACCCTTGTTGTAGGCACTGCCGACCGTAACCTAGTGCCTCGCATCGCGGTACCCGGGGCACAGATTGAGAGGGGAGCGCTAGCTTGCAAGCTCGAGCAAGGGTGCCTTGCGAAAGACAAGAAAACGAAAACGGTCACGAGGGTGCCTGTCCAGCCACTTCGTGAGGCACGCGAGGGAGAGGACGGGTCAAAAACGAGGAACCAAAGGTAGAAAAGGAGGCAACAAGGACAATGGAACCAGGCCAGCAAGGAACACTAGAAAGCAAATTCTCACTTAAAATAGGGGCAAACCAACTGCGGAAAGCAAATGAAAAGCCGCGTCCGGCACCTAGTGTAGTCTTCCTATCTTCTCACCAGCGCGTAGCTAAGTGCTGCCACTAGGCGTGGGAGGGAGCCCTCGAGGCCCGAGGGCGGCATTCCTGACACTCTAGGGCGTGTACAGCCCCACTCATTATTACGTGAGAGTGTCACGAGCGGAGATTCTTCACAGGCACTGGGCCTTGCTTCAAAGGCACCGGGCCTTGCTTCATGGGTAGAACTTTCGGAGGTGCTGGATGTTCCAGGCATTCTGGATGGGGATCCCGTCCTATGTCTCTAGGCACGTGACGCCAGGCCTGGAGACGTGGGTGACCCAAAACAGGCCCTCCCACATGGGCAAGAGCTTGTGCAGCCCTTCCCTGGAGGGCACCCGCCTCAGGACAAGATCACCCACCTCGAGCGTCCCGGAGCGGACGCTGCGGCAGTGGTACCACCGCAGCACCCGCTGGTACCTCGCAGCTTGGAGCGAGGCTTCTCGGCGGCGTTCCTCCCCCAGCACGAGATCCATCCCCCACATGGCGTCCTGCTGTGTTTCATCAAACGCCAGGGCCCGCGCGGAGCGATGCCTGACCTTGTGTGGGAGAACCGCTTCTGCTCCGTAGACGAGGAAGAATGGGGTCTCGCCTGTCGGCCTAGTGGCGGTGGTGCGGATGGACCACAACACAGACTTGAGCTCGTTGTGCCAGCCCCTGCCACAGGCCTCGAGCTTCTTCTTGAAGGTCCTTGTCTTTACACCCCTCAGGACCTCCGCGTTGGCGCGTTCGGCCTGGTCATTGCTCCTGGGGTGCACCACGGAGGCGTAGCAGATCTGCGTTCCAATGTTAGCACAATACGTTTTGAAGAGATTGCTAGTGAACTGTGAGCCATTGTTGGTGATGATGCGATTAGGGACCCCAAATCGGCTTACGAGGCCCTTGATGAACTTGACTGCTAACCCAGCTGGGATGGTGCGGACAGCTTCCACTTCCGCCCACTTGGTGAATTTGTTAATGGTGACATAGAGGTAGCGGTAGCCTCCAAGCACTCGAGGGAATGGGCCCAGGATATCCAGCCCCCAGACCGTGAACGGCCATGAGAGCGGGATAGTCTAGAGGTCTTGAGCAGGCTGGTGGATCTGCTTGGCACGGAACTGGTAGGCCTTGCAGGATTTTACCAGCTTGGCCGCGTCGTTGAGTGCCGTGGGCCAGTAGAACCCGTTGCGGAAAGCCTTGCCGACCAGGGTGCATGACGACGAGTGGTGCCCGCAGTCTCCGCCATGTATGTTGGCCAGCGGCTCATTCCCCTGTTCCCTGGAAATGCATCATAGAGAAATATCATTTGGCTGCTTCCTGTATAGCTCACCGTCCTGAATGCAGTACGACGTAGCCTGTCGGGCCACACGCTCCACGTCTTCCTCCTTCTCTGGCAACGTGCCTTGCGTCAGGTACGCCTTGAACTCCTTGATCCAGCACCCCTCCTGTGGCTCGAGCGCTAAGAGGAGGCGCGCTCCTAAGGTCGGGCCACATGCGGGGGCTCCCGAGGCTGGAGGCTGGGGGAGTTCCTCCTGAGATGGCATCGGCTTCGCAGGCGGAGGTGCTGCCGAAGGCTTCAAGAGACGCTCCTTGAAGACACGAGGCTCTTAGGGCATCCGCTTGGATGCTCTTCTGGCGATGTCATCGGCCTCTTTGTTGGTGCCCCGAGGCACATGCTGTAGATCCAGGCCCAGGAACTGCTTCTCCATTTTCCGCACCTCTGCGAGGTATGCCTCCATGTGCTCATCCTTTGGCTCGTACACCTTGTTGGAGAAGTTGACGAGGAGCTGCGAGTCTCCCTTGACAGTGAGGCGTTTCACCCCCAGGGCCACCGCCGCTTTGAGTCCGGCGATGAGACCCTCGTACACTGCGATGTTGTTGGAGACCTTCTCGCCCTGCTGGAAGCAGAGCTGCACGACGTAGTAAAGCTTGTCCTGAGTGGGTGAGATGAGCACGACTCCAGCCCCCGCTCCCTGACGTGCAAACGCGTCATTGAAGTACATGACCCAACCATCCAGCGCTTCACTTCCTGGTGAGAGGGATTGGTTCTCGCCTGCTTCGAGCTCCGGGGTGTCGGTCCATTCTGCCACAAAGTCGGCAAGTGCAGCCCCCTTGATGACTCTGGTTGTGCTAAACACCAGGTCGAATGCTTGCAGCTCGATGTTCCATTCGGCGACCCTTCCCGCGGCATTGGGGCTTCTGAGAACTCTTTCCATTGGGTAAGCTAAAACAACCTTGATGGGGTGACCTTGGAAGTAGTGGCGAAGCTTGCGCGAGGCCACCAGGAGCGCGAGCAAGAGCTTTTGAGGCATGGGGTATCACGCCCTCGCATCTCACAGGACCGTGCTGGGACTGAGGTGTTTCCTGCGGGTTTCTAGCTCCTGGGGCTTGATGACCTGTCGGGGCAGCCGCTGTCTCAGGGGCATCGCCTGGGTGCTGAGCTACCTCATCCGGCTTGGCGACTCCACTTGGCGGGTCCTCGACCTCGGGCCCCTCCCTGAGGGACACCAGCGCCGCGCTGGCGGAGTGGGGTGTGGCAGACAGGTAGAGTACCAAGGGCTCGCGAGGACGAGGCTCAACCATCACCGGCAGGCCGGTCAAGTATCTCTTGAGGTCTTGAAATGCCAGGTTGGCCTCGAGGGTCCACTCGAACGGACCCTTCTTCTTCATCGGCTTGAAAAACGGCAATGCGCGCTCCCCTAACTTGGAGATAAAGCGCCCCAACGAAGTCACGCAGCCTGCAAGCTTCTGCATCTCCTTGAGGTTTTGCGGTGGGCTCATGTCTTCGATTGCCTTGACCTTCTCTGGGTTGGCCTCGATCCCCCTATGCGACACGAGGAAGCCTAGTAGCTTGCCCAAAGGGACACCAAACACGCATTTCTCCGGGTAGAGCCACAGGCCCACCTGGCGTAGGCTCGCGAAGGTCTCCTCCAGGTCCTGAATCAGAGTTCTTGCCTCCCGAGACTTCAGCACAATGTCATCGACGTAGGCCTCAGCATTTCTTCCGAGCTGCTGCCCCAAGGCGATATGTATCAGTCGCTGGAAGGTCGCTCCTGCATTGCGCAGTCCGAATGGCATGCAAGTGTAGCAGTATACGCCGCATGGGGTCAGGAAAGCTATTTTCTCCTCATCTTCTACCGCCATCTTGATCTGGTGGTAGCCTGAGAACACATCCGGGAAACATAGCAGATCACACTCGGTAGTGGAGTCGACAATCTGGTCGATGCGCGGCAGCGAGAACGGGTCTTGAGGGCAAGCCTTGTTGAGGTTAGTGAAGTCGACACACATGCGCTCCTTCCCTCCTTTCTTCGGCACGACGACTAGATTCGCCAGCCACTCTGGGTACCGGACTTCGCGAATGGCACCCGCTGCCTCCAGCTTGCGGGTTTCTTGAATGATGAAGGACTGCTTCTCCGTGGATTTCCACCTTCCCTCTGCTTCATAGGGAGCACGTTGGGGCATACCCTCAGATGATGCTCGATCACTCTTCTCGGAAGCCCGGCCGGCTGCTTGGGTTCCCAGGTGAATACTTCCTTGTTCGCCCGCAAGAAGTCCACCAACTCTTTTTCTTGATTTGGGCCGAGGTCGGCTCCTATGGTAAAGGTGGCGCCAGAGGCCCCGTCCTTGCCGACCAGTATCTGCTTCGTCTTGGCTTGACCCTGAGTGAACAGCTGCTTCTTCTTTGTCGGCGCAGCCCCCTTGGTTCTGGACACTGCCTTGTCAGTCGGGCAAGCTGTAGCCGTGGCGTTGAAGGTGAGCTTGAGGGCCGCCACGACTTCCTTGGTGTCTCCGACCACGGTGAGGACGTCCTTGCTTCCTGACATCTTCATGAGGTTGTATGCAGGATGAGTGGCTGCCATGAATTGGGCCAGCGCCGGGTACCCGAGGATGGCGTTGTATGGCAAGCCGATGCGGGCAATGTCGAAGTCGATCAGCTCGGTGCGGTAGTTGTCGCGTGTGCCGAAAGTCACGGGGAGACGGATCTACCCCAGGGGTCGGAGAAGCCGCCACCGACCCCAAAAAAGGCTTGCTGGGGCAGAGCCGCTCACGTGGTACATGAAGGAGGCTGAAAGCCTCCATGGAGAGCACGTTGAGGCCGGCGCCGCCGTCGATGAGGGTCTTGGTGACGGCTACGCTGCAGATGGTGGGAGTGCAAAGCATTGGAAGCACGTCCGAGCCGATGGTGGTGACTGGGTGATCCCCCGAGTTGAACGTCAGGTTGGCCTTGGGCGCCGCCTAACCCGGGGGAGCCCCCTGCCGCGTGGAGATGGCGCTGATCTGGCGAAAGAACGGCTTGGGGTGACGATCCGAGGGCGGTGCCTACGAGCCACCGAGGAGAGCCACGATAACAGGGGTTGCTGGTCCTTCGAAGCGCGCGATGAAGAGGCCACGCAGCTCCTCCCAGGAGGCCATAGAAGATTCCAGCAGATGGAGGAGCCAGGTGCGTGGCACGCCAGCCAAGGCCATTGGGAGCCAGTTGGCCATGACTTTACCGTCGCCCCCGGCCTCCAAGATAGCCTCCTCGTATGCAGCAGGAAGGCTGCTGGATCCGACGCACCATCGTAACGGGGCGGCATCTCCGGCTTGAACTTGTGCAGCCACTACACCTGCCGCAAGGCGGGAGTGAAGGCCCGGAGCCTCCCGGCACTTCGGAGGGCACCCCTCGATCCAGTCGGAGAAGAGGCGGCGTCCATGAGAGTCGGTCGGAGAGGCGAGGCCGTCGGGGGGGGCAAGGCTTCGGCGCACCCCTACCTGGCACGCCAAATGTCGGATTTCGGGTTCCGGCAAAACCCTTGGGGTTCGAACACTGGGGTGCGCACAAAGATCTCTCCCCCTTCCTAGCTCGCACACTCTACGATCACACGGCCTAGCTCGACGAACCCAAAGAACACGAGACACAAGATTTATACTGGTTCGGGCCACCGTTGTGGTGTAATACCCTACTCCAGTGTGGTGTGGTCGATTGCCTCTTGGGCTGAGGATGAACAGTTACAAGGGAAGAACAGCCTCGCGAGGAGAGGTGTTCTTGTGCTTAGTGAACCTGAGTGGTTGGGAATGATATGGATCCGATCCGCCTTTCCCTATGGTGGTGGCTAGTCCTATTTATAGAGGCCCTGGTCCTCTTCCCAAATATTGAGCGGGTAGGGATCCCACAACGGAAAAATTCGAAGGAAGACAACTAGTACAAGCTATCCTGACAAAAGTAGTCTTCGCCTGCCAAAGGCTCTGGTGGTAATGCCATCTTGGGCTCCACGGTGACCTCCGTCCTGCCGTCCTGCCGGTCTTGGTCTTGTTGCACCGATATGGAAATCTTTGCCTGATGCCTCGGAACTCCTTGTCTGCGCTTGCCCCTTTAGCACAAAAGAGGAAACATGGACACTGCGCGCTAGCGCCCGCCTGGCGCCCGCGTGCCTCCAGTCGTCATGGCTTGCGTCACAAAAACCTCGCAAGGTGTCCCTGGCCTTGATGTCTTCGCCCCTCGCGAGCCAGCCTGGTGAGGCCGCCCCTAAGGAGATCTTGCATCGTCCACCTCGTGAGTCTTGGCCCCTCGCGAGAGTCTTGAATGCTTACTGGTGAAGATGGGCCATACAGGGCCGCTGGTGGATGTTGGCTTTTGATCGCTAGATCAATTCACCCAGGATCTACTAAACACGTACGTACAAAGCTAAGCCTCAACCAAGCAGCCAAGCTGCTAAATGGATTCTTTGGCTAGTTGGCAGTACATGCACGTCTTGCACGTTGTCGTATGTAACAGACGTGAACTCTGGGCTTGCGTCGGGTCGGAGCGGCTCGTAACTTAACCTGGCCAACTAGTAGTCCTACTCACTAATGGATTAGGAAACATACATGGACACACGCATATGCACGTGCACAGAACGGACACGGACTAGCAGTCGTGTTTAATCCTAATATTCACCCCCTTAAACATGATTATCCTCGGTTCGACTTGGGTCCCAAATGCGACTGCTGCTACTCGTAGTCTTTACCCTCGACATTGCTTCTACCATTTCTTGTAGCATCCTAGTCACCGACTTTGATGTCACCGGCTTGTCCATATCTTGATGCCACCTCTCCTTCTTGATCGCGTCTTCAACCTTCACCTGCTCTTCAGTGCTTGGTAAACTATCTTTCGGATCATCGAGGGGACATCTTTCGAACCCGCGCGAGACCAAATTCGGTCTAACTTTGACTTCCAAGCTCTTAGCGCTTGCTTCAGCCCGTAAAGTGCCTTCTTGAGCTTGTACACTTTTCCTCCTTCTCCCTTCTTCTCGTAGCCGAGGGGTTGTTCCATGTACACTTCTTCTGTGAGGTCACCTTTGAGGAAAGCGGATTTAACATCCATATGATGAACCTTCCAATCCTCGTGTGCTGCCAAGGCTAGGAGCCGTCTCACCATCTCAATTCGAGCAACCGGTGCAAACACCTCCTCATTGCCAACTCCTTGACATTGTACGTGGCCCTTTGCGACAAGTCTTGCCTTGCACTTCACAATGGCACCCTTCGTGTCCTTCTTTAGCATGTAAACCCACTTCAAACCTATTGCCTTTTGGTTCGGAGGTCGGGTTACCAGAGTCCACGTGCCATTGCTCTCGATCGCCTTCATCTCCTCATCCATGGCGTGCATCCAACTTGAACTTTTTCTTGCCTCTACGAAGTTCACTGGCTCCTCAAATCCGAGTAAACACAAATCGGAGTACTCGAGCGTAACTAGCTTTGCGTACTTGTAGACTCTCTTGAGGGTCTTGTAGCGACGAGGCCCGAAAGAATCCACTGTGGCTTGTGAAAGAGGCAACGTCGATGCACTCGAGGAAGACCGTTGAGTCTCGGGCATGGTAGATGCCGGATCATTGGCATCCTCGTCGTCGGCGTAGTCGTCATGATCGTGACCATCTTCTTGATTGTCATCATCACTATGCGCCTCATTGTCGAGATATCCGCCCGTGTCGTGCGCATCGTTGTCACTATCACCTTGAGACCCATGCGCGTCGTCGCTGGTGTCGGCACCATGATGATCACTACCATTGTGGTCACCTGTGTTGGGCGTCTTGCCAACCACTTGGACGTCCTCCCCTGCATCATCATCAGTTGGAAATTCAACTGTGAATATGTTTCTGTTTGGAGCATCGTTGGCTGCTGCACTCCAATTCCACGCTTGATTTTCTTCAAACACGACGTTGCGTGAAATCCGTAGACGCTTGGTTCGTGGATCGTAGAAGCGGTATTCCTTGGTGTCGGAACTCCTCTCGTATCCGATGAACACCATCTTGGTGCTGCGATCGACAAGCTTTGAGAGATGCGGCTCCGCCGTCTTCACATGCGCCACACACCCAAACATCCGTAGATGAGACACATTTGGCTTCCATCCGTAAATTGCTTCATACAGATTTTTTCCGACCACTGCCTTCGTTGGAGCCGGGTTGAGAAGATAGACCGCCGTCGAGACAGCTTCTCCCCAAAAAGTCCCTGGCAGGTTCTTGATCTTGAGTAAGCTTCTCACCATGTCAACGACAGTTCGATTGCGCCTTTCAACAACCCCGTTCTACTGTGGTGTATAAGGTGCCGTGAGGAAGCTCGTTATGCCAATCTTCTCGCAGTAGTTGTTGAACTCGTTCGACGTAAACTCTCCGCCGCGATCTATCTGTAGAGCGTGAACCTTCAGCTTGTGTTCCATCTCCGTTGCAGCCTTCAGCTTCTTGAACACTTCAAACACCTCATCTTTAGATCGTAGGAGAACGACCCACATATATCTCGAGTAGTCATCTACCACTAGGAAGAAATACTTCTTTCCTCCATGAGTTGCTGGGGTGATAGGGCCACATAGATCACCATGGAGCAGCTCGAGTGCATCACTTGCATGATAGGTAGACTGAGCAGGGAATGGCCTACGGTGTAGTTTTCCAACCAAGCACCCGTCACATACTCGATCAACATGGTCGATAAACGGCATCCCAGATACCATCTCCATCTTCGACATCTTCTTCAAGTGTCGGTGTACAAAAATAGGGGCACATCTTTGTACCCCTTTTCCTGTGCACGGGCAGTCAGAGCCGCGCCCATAGCCACACCAAGCAGAACGAGGGAGGTGAGCCAAGGTAAGATAGAAGCCCAAGGCAATCAAAGCAACGCCAAGGCCAAGACCACAAAGAGCAGAGGGACGAAGCAAGTTCCCCCGGCAAGACCCTTGCCGGGGCCTCAGCGGCCCCGGCAAGACTCTTGCTGGGACAGCTCTCCCCGCACCAACAGAGCGAGCCACCCTTGAGCCCACGGCCCCCAGTGCCATCATCAGCGTGGGGCCAGGACTCGGGAAGGCACCCCTGTGGTGGCATATAGATCTTTGTGAAGACATATTCAAGATCAGATCAGAAGACAACGATTGTCGGCAAGATCCTTGCCAAGGAAGGCCACCAGACCCCCGGCAAGATCCTTGCCGGGGACGACAACACGCCACGGCGAGACCCTTGTCGGGCCACCCGGCAAGGCCCTCGCCAAAGACGTCGGCAAGGCCACCGCCAAGCCCACGTCAACCAAGATTCCACCGCTGTTCACATGCAGCTGCCAGCCCAACCAGCTGGGCGGGCACCTGCGTGGCAACATGCAGCTCCCACGCCAACTCATCAAGCGCCTGCGTGGCGGCATGCAAATCTTCATGAAGGCTCCACCACCGCGCCAACTTAGCTATCTGCCTGCCTACATGGCACCGCACGCATCCCCGGCTGAGGTGTGTGTCGAAGCGAGAAGGAGCGGCAACGGACGGGACGGGCCTCGCCCCCGTCCCCGATAAAGCAAGAGGACACCTAAGCGATGCATTAAATGCACCTTGTCCTGTAATACGAGGGATAACATCATGCCACTGTAGACCTTTCCACCTCCTGTGTGCCACTGTGGCAACCCCTTTTTCCTATAAAAGGAGGACCGAGGCGACAAGGAGAGGGATTCGGCTCTTTCGAACCACACGCAGACCACAGCTAGTTCGGGAGCTCAAGAACTCTCAGAAATACACCCACCAAAGTAGGACTAGGGTTTTACGCATCCTCGCGGCCCGAACCTGGGTAAACGATCCTTGTGCTGTCAACTAGCCCTTCTCTCCTCGCAACCCTGCGCCCCGGCAACCGTAGTAGGCATTCTTGTGATCCCATAGGTGTCGTTCCACACCGACATCCTTGGCGCGCCAGGTAGGGGGCACAATTGTGAGAATCTGGTCTGGTAGTTAGCCTAGCGGTTCTTCATCGGTTTCGGTTTCTGAGAAGAAGGTGGCTGGAGGAACGACGCCGTCCACGGAGACAGAAAAGCTAAGTCACTCAGAGCCTTGGACTATTTCCTCTTACACTTAAGGTTATCGTCATCGAAGATTTGGCCTATGTATGGGAAACCTGCACGCAAGGGGGCCCCCCGCGATTGGCAACGCCTTTGTTCTGTTTCGAGTCTGCTCAACAGCTCAAAGCTTCCGCGTCAAGAGTGGTAGGGTAGCCTTCCGCACCTGGCAACGCTCCTGACTCTGACTCGAGTCAAACTCGATAGTTTGGGCGGCCGCGCTAAGTGCGGTAAGGTGGTTTGCCCGGCAGCAAGCACACCCGGCAGGCCAATGGGGATCCGTCCCCACGACGCCGCCCTGGGTTTACGCGCCGGCAGCCTACCTAGTTACGTAGGGTGGACATACAAGGAAAAATCGAAAAGGAAAATAACATGCATGATACTAAAAAGTGTTGCAGAGTTGTGTTACATCAAATTGTTGATGCGGTTCTAACTAGAGATAGCAATTGTCTTGGTTGTGAAGCTGCAGCGGCGATAAAAAAACGGGATGCCTAATCCCGGCGCTGGCCCTCCACCCTCAGAATTCCGCTGACTCGGCTGATGATGGGCTCGATGCGCTCCCTGAGCGGCGCAAGGTCGGTTCCCTCCGGCAAGCTCTCCAGCGCGGCGTCGAAGTCGAGGTCGGGGTACCAGTGCACCACCCTGGTGAGAACCTTGGTCATGGCACCCTGGCAAAACCTCTAGGACTCGTCGACCAGTGAGGCCGCCCGGTTGGCGTGGAGCCGCTCCAGAGCGCCGACGACCTTCTCGAAGAACATGGTCAGGCTGCAATTGGCGCTCACGCCCCGCTCCAAGACATACCTCACGTCCGGCATCCCCATGAGGGTCAGCTGCGCGGCGGCCTAGTTGGCGACGGTGGCAAGGCGATCAAGCCAATGGTTCCCACCCTCCACGTGGTCCGCGAAGATGAGGCCCTCGTTCTTCCGCAACAGCTTCTCGGCCTCTAGCTCCTTGGCCAGGGTCCCCTCTCGGGTTGTGGCCTCCAACGGCACCTTCTCGAGACCCTCTAGCTTCAGCTTGAGGTCTTTGATGGAGTTGTTGGCCTCGAAGAGCTCCCCAGCCTTGAGGACAACCGTGCCCTACGCCTCTGTCAGGGCACTGTTGTGCGTGTCCTCCTCCTGGGACAGCTTCAAGGTCTGCTCCTTCAGCCTGTCGTGCTCTGCCTCCAGCTCCTCCACCTTGCCTGCGTGAACCTGGGCCTGGGCATTGAGTGACTCCTTGTGCCTCTGCTCCAGCTCGCTGGTCCGCTGCAAGACATTCTTCTCCACCTCTACATCCTTGCCGCAAACATGGCGGCAAGCTTCTCCTCGCGTGCAGCGAGGTCCTCCTCCTGGGAGTTCAGCGCGGCCTCGCGCTGGGTCCAAGTGGCTTCGGCGGCCTTGGCCAGGTTCTTCGCCGCCTCCTAAGCGTTCTCGACGTCGGCGAGCTTCATGGTGAGCTCCACGTCGCTCATGTCCTGCTCACCCTGGGCCGCCTTAAGCTCCTTGTGGGCCTCGCGGAACCCGTCCTGCGCCTTGGCAAGGCGCTTCTGGAGTTCCGCCTCCACTTTCTCCACCACCGCCGTCCTGGACTTAGCCTTGTCCAGGCAGGCGCGATGGAGCGCCTGGAGCTTCCGGAAGCTGGTGCCCATGGCGTGGAGAAGCCGCTCTTCCTGCGAGCCGTCGCCGCCAACGATCGGCTCATCGACGACTTCAAACCCGGCAGTACCAAGCACCTCATCGTCGAACACCTCTCCCTCGACGGGTGTCCTGGTGGTCGACGCGCCTGGAAGGTGGACGAACAAATCGTCTCTCACCCTCAGGTAGTTGCCGGAGCCGGAAGCAGCAGAGGAGGAAGGCTGGTCACCAGCCTCCTCCTCCTCGGCAACGGTCCCACCGCCTTCCCTGGCAGGCCCCTTGCCGGCCTCCCCGGTGGGCCCATTGGCGGCGTCCTCAGCAGCATCTTTGGCGGCCTCCTCGGCGGCGATCCTCTCGGCGTCTGCCCCAGCGGCCTTGGAGACGCCCTCAATGACGGCGTCCACGTCCTCTGGGTTCCTCGAGGAGGAGTCTGGGCGCCGAAGAGGGGGTGAGGCAAGGCTAGGACCAGGAGCAAAAAAAGGAGGGGGGAAGCAGGGACGAATGGCAAACGGCTTACCTGTGCCAGTACCCGGCTAGGAAACGGAAGCCCCCTCCCCGCCAACATTTGGCGTCGAGGCAAAGCCGCCGGCACCCAAGTTCTCCTCCTCCTCCATGTGCGTGGGCCCAGTGCCTGGCTCCCTTGCCGGGGACGCCCCCCGAGGCGGCGTGGTCAATGGGGGCGGTGTGTTGGGAGTAGCCCTCTGTGGCTCCTCCTGCTGTTGCTCTCCTCCTGCATACCTGACAAGGTCAGCACCAAAGTGTCGTGCCCCTGACACATGTCGATGGGATAAGAGTGATGAACTTACGCTATGGGCTCTGCCGGGGGCTGCTGTCCGGGCTACTCAACACCACCAATGGCGCCCCCGAAGTACCATCTGGGGGCTGGCCGCCCGCCGAGACCTTGTCCCTCTTTGCTCACTGGGCCAGCATCTCCCCGTCCCTGCAAAGATGAAAACAAGTCAAGACAAGCAACGCAGGTTAAGGAGGCAGAGATAACGAAATGGAACCAGATACTTACTCGTCGTCCGCCTCCTCCTCTGCTATCTTCCTCTTCCTCCTCAGGCTGAGGGATCCATAATCAAAAGTAACCTCCATGTCAACATTCGCTGGAGGAGGAGAAGGAGGTGGTTTCTGGGCATGCGCAGACGAAGAAGGGGCGGCTGTCTTCTTCTTCACCGCGGCCTTCGCCGGCTTCTTTGCCGCCGCGGCCCTCGTATGGCGACCGGGCTCCTCCAAGGTAAGTTGTGACCGTGCAGCCCTGCAGGGCCGGACCGGCTCGCCGGAACTGGCCCGCCGCAGGACTCGCCCCCTCCCCGTAGGTGGCCTCGGCTCTGCGGTCTCGGCCTCCTCCAACGACGACCCGCCGGTCACATCCTCGACCAAAGGAGCCTCGGCGCCGGCGCTGCTGGCTCCCCCGGCGGCCGCCGCCCACCGGGCGAGCTCCTCCTCCTCCGCGGTCGTCGCGGCCTTGTCCTCCACTCCACCGGCGTTGCCGGCCTCCCTAGCGAGTTGCGCCTCCCTCGCCCTGGTGGCGATGTAGTTCAGCTCCGCCTGGGAGGTGTCCTGGACAAGCAGCCGCTCAGCGTCGGCGTTGACATACGCCTCGTGCAGGGAGTCAAAGAACTGCTGCATTTCAGCGTCCTCCGGCTCCTTCCAGCTCGGGACGGGGCCATGCGCGTTGCAGTCTGGCATCATGGCAATGATCTCAGACCGACGCGAGTTGTTGCACAATGGGACCACCCCCGTCGACAGCTTGAATAGAGGCCCCTTGAGGACCTTGCCGGTCCGCTCGACCTCGCCGTCACAGCCCATGTCGCGCTGGAAGATCTGCTGGCAGAAATGGGCATGTGCCATCACTATGAAGTTGTGGTCGAGGCTAGTGCGGAGCCGCATGATGTCGGCGGGGTTCGTGAAGAGCCAGGCTGGCCTCCCCTTTTTATGCAGAGGAGCGATCCGGCGACGGATGAAGTCCGCCCCGATCATCTCAAGGGTGAGCCCGCCTGGGTACGCCGGAGAATCCTGGTGGTGGCGACCGTGAGCTTTCCGTCATCGGCACGACGTCGCTCCAAACGCTTCCGCGAACCGGCGGCGCCCGGCGAACTCTGCAGAATGCCGGCGGGTCCTTCTCTTCGATCCAGCACCACCGGCCCCGCCATTCTTCCCACCTCTCCTTCATGGTGCCGTCCGAATACGCTCCCTTGGATTTTGGGATCCAGGCGATGCACCCCGAGATGGCACCTCCCATTTGGATCCGAGGGAAGAAGTAATGGCGGAAGAGCGTCATGTTGGGGTGCACCCCGGCAAAGCCTTCGCAGAGGTGCGCGAAAAGGGCCATGCACGCCACCGCATTCGGAGTAAAATCCAGGAGGTGGAAGCCGAAGGTTTGCATGATGTCGCTGAAGAAATCGGAGAAGGGAGGACAGAGCCCGCAAGAAAAATAATCAAAAAAGAAGGGGTACCGATTTGGGGCAGCCTCGGCGCAGTTGGCAGGGATGACGCGCGTGGCCGGATGCCCCAAATTCTCTCCCCCCCCCCATATTCACTCCCCATAGGGGCCTGAAGTACTCCCGAAGCTCGAACACGTCGACCATCTAGGGGAAGAAGGCGGACTGCGTCCGTTGCACCGCCAGCGCACTCTCCGGCGGCTCCGGCGTCCTTGGCCACTCCCTTGCCCTTGGTGAATTTGGGCGCCATGGCGATTGGGGGGAGGAGGGCAGGACAGAGGACGGCGGAAGCGCAACGACGGCAAGCAAGGACGAAGCTTAAGGAAGAAGAGGAAGGCAGGCGGAGGCTTCTGAGATTAGGTTTGCGCGGTGGGTAAAAGGAACAGTGCGCCCGTGGTTATCCCTTTTTATGGGGAAGTCGCGGGGCGCGCTGCCCATTTACCGCGACGTGATGCATGCGTGTGGAAACCGTCCCACGCATGCCGCCCACGTCACGCACACCCCTCCACGCCGCGCCTCGCGCGCGGGTCGTGGGAGGCGGAGCGCGCAAAGAATCTTACCACGGAAAAAACTGCCCCATCTGCCCGCGCACCGTTTTGGGCCTGGCCCAACAACGCATCGCGCTTATGTGTGGCCCAGGCCTAGGGGCTCCTGTCAGTGTACAAAAAAGAGGGGCGCATCTTTGTACCCCTTTTCCTGTGCACCGGCAGTCAGAGTCGCGCCCACGGCCACATCAAGCAGAACGAGGGAGGTGAGCCAAGGTAAGATCGAAGCCCAAGGCAATCAAAGCAATGCCAAGGCCAAGACCACAAAGAGCAGAGGGATGAAGCAAGTTCCCCCCACAACAAAAAAATACACTTCCATGATGATACGTGTTTGTCACAGTAGGTCGCATTTTCTGTCATGCATGTACATCCATGATGATTTTATGACAAAAGCAAGATAGTCATTCCTGTGTTGTCATAGAAGTGTTCCATGACATTACCAAAATTATCATCACGGAAGTGTCCACTTCCATGACGATAAATCCTGCGTCATAGAAGTGCTTTCGTCAAGGGTGACCGACACATGGCATCCACCGTAACGCAATGCCGTTAAGCTATCAGGTCGGGTTTTGGATCCGATAACCCATTAACAGCCCCGACCAATGGGGATTTTCCATGTGTAAAATCATCATTGGCTGGAGGAAACACGTGTCGGCTCATCGTTGGGACATATGTCATCCACTCATTGGACAGAAGGCGCCTATGATACGTCAACACGTGGCACGGCCCAACAGAGGCCCATTCCTGTGAAAAGTTCGGCCCGTTTGACTTGGTCAAAAGGTGGCGGGCCGGCCCATGTAAAGCCTGTTAACAGCATGTTCGCATATAGCCCATTTATAGCCCGCTAACCCAAGGCCCGTTACGCCCTATCCGAATTAGGCCCAATAGCGTCATCTGGGCTACCCTATATGATTCCAGCCCGTTTTCACTCCTGGCCCATGTATGGCCCATGATGTCTTTCGGCCCATATGAGGCCCTATGTAACTCTTGGCCTATTAACGGCCCGTGGTGAAACTGGCCCGTAATGAATAGTGTATCACTTTACACCCATTAACGGCCCGTAGTGAAACTGGCCCGTAATGAACAGTGTATCACTTTATACCCATTAACGGCCCATTATTCCGTTGGGCCGTTTCCAGCCCATGTTATCCTTCGGCCTTCTCAGAGCCCATTTATTCTTGGGCTCATTTCTAGCATTCGTTTACTTACGGCCCGTTACTGTCAATTTCTGCTTGTGGGCCAAATTTAGCCCGTGGTTACAGTCGGCCCGTTTGTGGTCCGTTAATACGTTGGGCCGTTTTCATAGCGTCATCAAATATGGCCTATTAACGATGGCCCGTTATGGTCGGCCATGAATGGACGATTCCAACTCTAGCCCATTTACGGCCATAATGCGGCCTGTTATTGGCCCATGTTTAGCCAATCGATCATACTGCCCGTATAAGGCCCATTGATGATACGGCCCGTAGAAGGCCCATTGTTTCTACAGCCCGTAGAAGGCCCATTGTTTCTACAGCCCGTAGAAGGCCCACTGTTTCTACAGCCCATAGAAGGCCCACTATTTCTACGGCCCATAGGAGGCCCAGTGTCACTACAGTAAATATTAGCCCATGGTTATTGTGGCCTAGTTTTTAAAAATAGGTTATTGCAGCCACTAGAAAACCGCGGAAAAAGAACTGCAATGACTACAAGCAAACAAATAAACAAGACAACAAGGAAATAAATAAGCAAGCAACTTACGCTAGGCTATCACGGCTATCACACATATTACATCCACTGGGCATCAAAGTTCGCCACCACTGCAAATAAATGCGCCGACAAAAGAATATACAAAATTGAGAGCACTTCAGAAGGCACTAGGCCTGGCCAGGTCGGGCCCCCCAAACAACTGAAGAAGCTGAGTAGACCTCAGTTGTGTCAACGATAGATGCATCAACACTAGATTTAAGGCATGATGGTGCACACGGCACTCCTCTGACATCTTCATTGCATCTTTGACTTCAAGTCGGAGCTGAGCTGAAGCAAGCCTTTCCGCTTTAAGTTGAGACTGAAGAAGTCGAACTGATTGAGGCAGCGACTACGCAGAGGTTGTCTCACACCTGCTGGTGAGTAGCTTCAACTCACTGTCTTCATCAAGACAGGACCTTAGGGTCATCTCGCTGTCCTCAAGATGGTTTGGCTCACTATCTTCCCTAAAGTTCTGCCTGGCGTAAGAGATACGAGTCTGAAAGAGAAACAAGGAGACACGTAACAGGTTTCACAATTATATAAGAAATAAATGGATCTGTTCTGCATAAGGAACATGTTTTTAAAACTACAATTTGAAACTGGCAGTTGTTGCAAACATCCAATCAGATGTAAACAGCAAAGCAAACAGCAGTGGAGGAAATGATGCCTATCCAAATCTATACCAGAACAAAGTTTGAAGGCTTGAGAAGGATGAACTTACATTACATGTTAACACAGGCTGGACAAAGCCCTTCTCCATGTTGATGGAAGGATAATTCAATAAATTCCCCAAATAAAATTCTTTATAAGCGTTGCCATTATTCTACATTTTGCAAAGAGTAAATATAGATCAAATAATATTGGAAGAAACAGAGGATAATGAAGCTCAGGTGCAGACTGATGATACATAATCAAATAGCAATTAATTAAGTATAGCATTACAAGGCAAAAGGGAGAGAGGTACTAACAAGAGCAATGCAGAGCCCATTATTGTTTTGAGATCGTATGATCCTTTGAGCAAGGAGGTTCATCTGAAATTAGTTTTCATACAAGAGAGAAGGTAAGGCACAAGCAAAAATTTAGGATTTCAAATTTTGAATTGATATCATAGACAGTACCTGACACTGGGCTCCCAGCAGTTCTAATAGGGGTTTGGCCACTGGAGTAGGGGTAAAGTGTGGTACAGTTGGGCCTGTGTTTTCTGTGGCTGCTGATCTATCTGATTTAACAGGTATCACTACCTTTTCCAAATACCTAGTTTGTACTCCTTGAGGATCTGCACTCACCCTCTTCATTTTGGACATCTATTATGAAAGAACAACATTTGACTGGAAAACAATAGTGTGACGACACATGGAATAGGTACAGAAAATGGATAGGTATGGCATATACTCATATATGATGCTTAAACTAAGCAGATGGTGTAACAAAGTAGAAGTGATGCAAGAGGTCAGATGCAAAATATGTGCGACCAATACAACTTTGCAAAGTTAGAGCAGGCACCTTGATGGGTGAATAAGATAGGGCATCCTCCACCATGCCAAGTTTGTTAGCCAGTGGATCGTTCCGCAATATTCCTCTCGTGCGCCCATTCTCATATTCATTTTGATAATGTTCAATATCTGACATGCATGAAAACATAAAAACAAGTGAGATTTTCTTTGTAATGCAGAAATGATTCTAGTCCAATATTGCCTCCTTGTAACCCCTTCGTGCTATCTCTGCAATTCTTTTAAAAGATGCCATGCATGCTGTAATTTGTTGTGTGCATTAATATAATGTGGCCTACTACTCAAAATATGAGAGCTCCAGAAGTGATGACACTTCGCAGATGATAGCTTCAACAAATAGTAAAGAAGAACAAGTCGACCTGACCTGACAGATTCAAAATATACTAAGGGAGAACAACTTGACCTGACCAGTCGACCGCAAGAGAAGAGTATCATCTTAAAGAAGAGCAGAAGAGCAAGCAGATTGAAGATATTACAAGTATTTCAATACAATGTCGGTTGGCCACCCATGATGAACCAGAGCGCACAGAGAAATACTATTCTTTCCGGTCTCTCCATATGTGGCTCACATGCATTTCAAAACTAAAGTAGGAACATTTAGCTAACCAATTAAACATCTCCCAGTTTTACTAATATCAGCAATAATATCATATATGAATTTGTACAACTAAGGTTGTTTAGCTCGATGGGTGGAGCAGTGCTATTACGACACGAACCACGTAGGCTGATTGTGGTCATCATAAAATGGGGAAAACATAAGCATGATGAGTATAGTGTCGACCGTGGCAGTGGGATGGCAGATCTGAAGCTGCAAACCGCGCAAAGGGTAGTTAGCAACCGATGTTTGCTTTGAAATAACAACTAAGATTTGGTATGGACAAGAAAGTACGGTCAACAAGTGACAAAGAAATGCAATTATTCTGTCTCTCTATATGTCGCGACATGCATTTGGAAACTCAAGTGGGACCTTTAGCTAACCAATTAAATGTGTCGGTTAACTAATATCAGTATCATATCACAATCATATTTGAACAACTAAGCTTTCGAATTCTGAGTGTTGTGTTGTTTAGCTTGAAGGGTGGAGTAATGCTAGTACGACAGAAAGCACCTATGCAGATCATAGTAGAGTAGATAAAAGGAGAAAACCCTAAGAATCAAGAGAAAAATAAGGAAAGTGGAACTAACTGGACCAGTGGGTGGCGCACATGCTTTTCGAAACGAATATAGGAACATTAGGTGACCCATTAAACGTTCTCTGTTTTAGTGATATGAGCATCATATCAGATTCGTATTTCAACACGTAAGCTTTGGGTTGAGGTCTTGAGGAGCAGTGCTAGCACGACACGAAGCACCTATGATGATGGTAGTGAATATAAAGGGGGGAAACCATAAGCTTTACAAGTATAGTGCCCGTGACATGGCAGATCTGAAGGTGCAAACCGGGCAAAGCTACTTCGCAACCAATGTTTGCTTTCAACTAGCCACTACGATTTGGTACGGACAAGAAAAGTACAGTAAACAAATTACGATCTATTTTCCGGGTGAGATCAATAACTTAAGCACATATGGAAGAGTACCACCTCTCTTGTGACGCCGTGTAGGCCTATGCTGATACGTTGAGGGTGTTGCGAGTGCGATGGCTGTCGGCGGCGGGGAAGAAGAATTTAGACGGCAGATGGCCGGGTCGGGGGATATATCCTGTTGCCGTGGACGAGGCAGTCGTAGGAGCGGCAACGGCAAGGTGGACGACGGCGCCGATGAAGCGAGAGGAAGCGATGAAAGGATCCTGGTCCAGTGCCATGGATGAGAGACGCCCATCTCTTGAAGTGGACGACGGGGTAGGGGTAGCGGCTCCGCAAGGTGGAGGATGGGGTGGCGGACGGAGGAGGCTAGCCGCAGTGTGGAGGTTGTCGTGCCGCCGACGGTGTATGAACGGGGAAATGGAGGGGAGGGGGATCTCAAACTTTGGGACGTGCTTCTCTGAAATGGGGGAAAGTTACGAACTTATCCCCCGTTTAAAATTTCAGACATCGCGTCGGTTGGGATAGGAGGGTAATCTCGCATCTCCCAAATATTTGCCGGTAACTATTTCGGGCGAGGAGAGGGTGTTTTGCCGCCCATGGTGTATGAACGGGGATGACAGGTAGGGCGGTTGTGTCACATCTGATGGAAGTTACACATCTGCCCCTATTTAAAATATTAGCCTACATCGATTTCGGACAAGGAGAGTTTGTTTTGCCGCCCACCGTGTACGAATGGGGAAATGGAGGAAGAGACACATGTCTTTCGGACGATCTTGAATCAAATATGTTTTGATGCCCACGTTTGGCGACCACTGTATCTGAATGGGCTCAGTGGCCGTCGTGTCACGTCTGATTGAAGTTACTAGTCTACCCCTATCGACAGCAGTGTAAATCCGGTCGATAAGGATGTCAAGTGTCAGGGGTAGATAGTAATTTCCATCTCGCAAACACTTGCTTCGGGCAGCCCACAAGTTATAGTGGGTGTTTAGACGCTTCGTTCAAAACTTGGGAGAATTAGCATTCACGTTTGCCCTGGGACCTGGCAAACTAAATTCAAATCCAATTTGTATTCGATTATGAATATCCACAGATAATTATACGTTTTGTTATTTATTTCTTCAAAACCACAACAAAGATTTATTCCACCTTTATATATGATTATGATTTAGAAATGCCATGATCTTCGAATTCAGTAGGTTGGATACACTCTGAGTCAAACAGTTATTTCATCGAATACAATATGCTCACACGAAAAACAGTTCACCTTATGTCAATCATACAAGTACTGAGGATTACCTCGCCTAAAAAATTCGGATCATTACAACACACGGACAACATAGGGGGTCTTGCAACATAATCCATTCAGAGACATGACACAACATGCAAGTACAATAATCTAATGACAATTTCAACTGGTATCTAAAGAAGAACCGGGATTACCTTGGGCTTCAGATAGCGGAAACAGCAGGACCTCCTCCATCTTCAAATGCAACATTCTTACTTCCTCCAATTCTTGGGTTGCTTGCATAATGCGTGCCGCTAATTCCGTAATTTCCAGCCTCAAGATAAAGATTACCTCATTCATGGCAGCCACACCATCTCTCTCTGCCTCTAGTAGAGCCTCAAGCACTATAATATCTGTGCTCAGACTACTCTCCGGCCGTGTTGCCACTGAACTGCTACCATCTGGTAACATGGATGGCGCACTGCTTCCACAAATAGATTTTGGGGTTGTACATTGTGTCCTAGTGTGAACGGCATCCTGAAAGGTTTCCGCTGGACATCAGTAAGAGATAGTTATCATATGGTCCAGGCAGTAAGCTTACATGGTAAACGACGGATGAATTATTGCCGAGCATGGCAAACTATATTTAAATGGTTCGAAGCAGCATCAGCTGAAAAGAAATTAAAATGGTAAGATGAAACTAGGGATGTAAGTGGCAAATAATCGGCATCCGCCAGTCCCATCTAGTTAGTTTTTGCTACCTCCCTAGTTCATTTTCCTCAAAAAAACAAAAACTCTTTTGAACTATCATACCACTAGTGGACTTTAATCGGGATTAAACGGGACCCAGTTGACAACCCTAGTTGCAAGGGAGTGTACAACCGCTATATTTAAGTTGCCAAGGCATCTAAGCAGTTGAAATAATCTGAGAAAGCACTTAACAGTGTGGCCTCATATAAACTACGAAGACAGTCTTGTGATGAAGTTGAGAGGAAAAGTTAAGGACTCAAATGAAATAGGCATGCATTTCTTTACGATAGTACAACAGGCACTACTGACATATTGGCCAACTCAGGTATAGCGTAACAACAAATAAGCATTCGAATCAAGCAATACAGCAAAGCAGACAACTGAACTATTTGTAATTCAGTAGGATTACACGTTGAGGGCACAAGCCAAGAAAGCATCCCACTCGCATTACATTTCACATGTACTAAAACACATTGGCTTACCATATGTTGCTGTGAAGCCTAGCTGCTGCTGCAATGTTCTTTGAAGATATCGTCAGCATCCCGTGGTTGCAAATCTAATTCTTGTAGTTTATTCTGCACCATCTATTTAGGTAAAATTAATTTTAATCGCATGCATTGGTCCGAATTGATCATCAATGGTTCATCTAAACTAATGAAAGAAGGGTGTGTGCATACACGACAATATATCTGCTTCCCTCTATTTTTATGCTTGTTCGAGGTGCCAGCCCCAAAAGAACAAATATTTTGCTTGATGGGGTTGGAAGCTCCATAATTAATAGAAGCATCAAATTAGTCATGCAACTTGGGAAGATCAAGAACACACAAACAATTAATGAACAGAGGCTCGGAGTAGCGATGTAATAGCTAGCATCAGAAAATGTAGGGTAAAACGAACAAAAAGTAGCAGAACCACATGCTAGTTTGCTGATGTGTAATTAAGCATAGAGAACATTAAGCAGTCTGATGGAACCAACAGGTGGCATCAGAACAAAACTAAAGCATATTAACTATATGTGCACTGGTATGTAATTTAGCACATGTAACATGTTCACTGCCAGAAGTATGGCCCTACAGGTGCAAGCAGAATAACGCGTCTCATGAAAAACTGAATGATGCCCTGAAGAAATTCAAAGGTGCGGTGCTTATGCTAGGAAAGTGAACGTAAGCGCCGGCCGTTGGATAATAGTACCTGATTCTCGGCGGCGTATGGCTATCATTGTCATACTTGATAGCTAAGGATCGTCGATGGTGCTCGTGTTGCGGTTGAGTTTGGGCCGGCTATCACCGTCGCTGAAGCGGCTCCGGTGCTACGGTTGCGGCGCCTGTCGACATACAAGAAAGCTCATCTGTGGTAAGTGAACAATTGCACGATAAAGAGAAAAAACGAAGGAGTACAAATCAAAATGACCTGATGAGGCTGCAGCATCGGTAAAGCAGGGCCGGTGGAGTTGAATATGGCGTCCGTGGAGCGGGTCCGGTGCAGTGGACGAAGGCTTCGGCGGGCGCGTTGTACAGTGCTTTCCGTGAGGCGGATTTGTTGCGGTGGACGAGGGCTTGTATGAAGGGCCAGCGAAGGGGCGGACGAGGGAGTCAGTGAAGGGCCTATGCTGTGGTGGACGAGGGCGCCGGCTAAGCAGATCCGGTGCGGTGGACCATGATGGCGGTCAAGGAGATCTGGAGTGGTGGACAAGCCAGTCGCTGAAGCGGCTCCGATGAAGTGGTGAGTTGGCAGTTGGGGGTTCCAAGGTGCGGAAGGTAGATCCGGCAGGGTGTGAGGTCCACCGCTGCGGCAGAGGACTAGATTCGGCAGCTTGCCATGGTTGGGGGTGGGGGAGGGGAAGGGGAGGGGCTCTGGGGAAGAATGTTGGGGGCAAAGCGGGGAAAACAATGGAGTTACCAAAGCAGCCCTTTTCCGTTCATGTGGCAGGGGTAAAACAGGAATATCGCAGGGCTAAACTTTCGGGCGCGTGATATTTCGATGTGAGTGGGAAGTTTGAAAGATTTTGGCGCCTAAAATTATAAGTATTCTACTCTCGTACGGCCGACTATGATATCATGGCCGACAATTTGTTTTTTTTTGCACGCAAAAAAATGTGCAAGTTTTGAAAATCAATGTCTCCAACTCGAAACTTAGATTGTCCATTCAATTCAAATATGGATCATTGAGCTACTACGAGCAAATACCATCATACGGTCCAATTCAAATGAAATTCCAAATGTGTTTATCCTAAATATGATTACAAAAGCAAAAATGTGTATGTGTATGAATAAAGTGGATGATTATAAAGTTTGAACATGCCCGTATGTGTATATCTCTAGGTTTGATATATGAATTAGAAATCTCGAAATCCCGGCTTAAAAAATGTACCTCCGTTTAAATGAATTACAAAAGCTAATGATGGAGTCGAATTCCAAAATTCCAATCTTAGGTTTGTAATTCTGGTACATCAAGGTATATCACGCATGTTCAAAAGTATCGTTATCTCATAGTACAAACTGTGAAACAAATTGATCAACCATGAGTGCACAATATCTCAATTATGCTAAAGTCCCTCAAATATAGACACCTCACACTTTATCTGAAGTCAACCCCCCCCCACCACCACACACACACACATAGAGAAGTCGTTCTCTCCCCCAAACACCAACACACGAGCACATTAACACCCCTCTCTCTTGTAAACTCCGGACCCCAACATAGGTCTCTATCACTTTGTCTCTCGGGCATGCACACATCTCTTCCCTCACTCTCTAGGTCTCCCGCTATCTCTCTTACCCAAGCACACACACTATGTAGAGTGTATATTTCCCATACACACAAAACGTCGCCCCCAAGTGTCTATCTCCCTTGTTATGTGGTTCTCGCGCACTCACCTCACACACCACCCCCACTACAAACAAGCACACTTTGTCTCCTTGTGCACCACTCTCCTCTTTCTACTCTCCCACATGCGGACCCGCCCCAGCTCCTTCCATGTATACATATATGTCGTGACTCTCTGCATATCTCCCTAATGTATAATCGTTCTCGATTTCGCACATTGTTCTCTACACCATCTATTCTAGATCTCTCATGAAGTCCCTATCACACACACGATGACTTGCTTCCCTTGCGTCTCTGTTCATAGGCCAATTTTGGACAACATCAACATTTTCTCCCTATCTATACGCCATTTATGGACACAAACGACCCCTCTCGCCCCCTCTCTTCCTCTCTCTCTCTCTCTCTCTCTCTCTCTTTCCGTCGCTAGCTCTCTCTTTCTCTCGCTCTCACACCCCTCTCCCACACACACACTCGATGTCTGCCACGTACAATGGTTGATAAGGTAGTCTTATCTTAAGTCTGCCACGTATGCAAGTGGTAGTAGTTTCTTGGCATTTTAGTGGTTTCTTGCATTATTAGAGCAAGTACAATAGAGCTGAGTCAGCGGGCTATAAGAACTAAACTAGTATATTTCTGCTTAGTTGGAGGAAAGAGAAGAGGAGAGAGAAAGTAAGCGGGCTCTTCGTGGAGAGCCAGCTCTAGCACATGCTCCTATGCACTTTGTGAGAATGAGAAGTTGGCCACATAATAAAAAAGTAGTACACTCTTTTGATCTATTATTGTACATGTTGGCTATAAGATGGGTTGTAGCTGACATGGCATTGGCTTATAGCCAGCAGCTGGCTATACTATTAACCATGCTCTTAGGGGTTTCTTGTAAGGAACAATGTATGTACTACTAGCGACAAAAGGCGATTCTAGGTTGCGTTGTACTCCAACGAGTACTACTAGTGGTCGCGGGAGTGTATACCTCGTTTTGTGGGTTCGATCCCGGCCGAACGCACGGCGGCCTTTTTTTAAATAGTACTACTACACTTTGCTGCGAGCCAATATTTTACACGGGTAGTTTGAGTTTTGAAGTCAAACGGACGTGTGGCCCCACAATCTGGGTACACTGGACAGCCTAGCCATGTGAACGGGTTTTCCTTCCCAGCATCCTGTGGCTCGCATGCTCGCCGTAGCCGCACCTCGCTTGCAGCTTCCAATTAAGCCCGAGGAGCCAGAAAAGCCTGGCGAGGCATTGGGAACTGTGCAATATGGCTCTACTACTACTCTATAGCTTGTGGCGTTGCACGCATGTACTTCACTCCATTATCGGCTCTACTATAAAAGAAATTCCTCTTGACGTGTTTTTTTGAAACGGAGGCAAAAGCTTTGCTTCATCTCATTCATAAAGAAGGAACTACTAACAAAGTTCGACGAGATCCATTGCACCTCCACAAATGGAAGCGAAAAGCCTAGTCTCGCTGTATCAAATAACTCAAATGTTCTGTCCTGGCAGTAACCATCGCTGATAAACAGGCTGCTAGTGTGTGCATGAGAGGAGCGACTGAGTAGGCCAGCTACGTGAGAGGAGCGGCTGAATAGAGCACCGAGAGTACCCACTAGGCCACTACGCAGGTGTACTTCCCCTGCGTTGATAGTACAGCGATGGTTATAGAGAAAAGTAGTACCCTCCACTTCCAACTGTAGCTCCTTGGCCCTGAGATTCAAGAGTTCAAAACTGGTGCACCATACTAGACTAGACTAGAAGTACAGTACATCGCACTACTAGTTGAGAAAAGTAGTACTAGTACTGCTACAGTACGATTACGTACTCCTCCGTCACATAATGTAAGACGTTTTTTGACACTAGTTGGCGTGTACAAAAAATGGCAAAAACATACCCAAAATTTCTTAATCCACGCCAAAAACTACTACCTAGTGCCAAAAATTTCTTACTAATGCTATTATTTACAGTATAATGCAATCCCATAACGTTCCATAATGCTAGTACTCCCTCTGTCCAGGTGCATAAGGCACCTAAGAGAATTTAGGATTTTCAAGTATATTAGTTGCCTTCATTAGTTAGCACTAATGACTCGTATGCCTACCCCAATGCACTTAGCGTTTTCAGCTTCACATTTATCTCCCTTCCATATGCAAACCAATCAGCCGCCTCTACCATTTAATTTTTCTTTGCATGCATGCAAGCTGGACCTAAAGAATTGTGTGAAACAATCCATTAGCCTATGCATGGTTAGTCCTACCATCATTACACTTAATGCGGGATTAACTAGAGGGAGAGAAAAACGTGATGAGCGTCCAATCAACATATGCCTAGTTGACGGTGCCATTTCTTAGGTGCCCTATGCACCTGGACGGAGGCGGTACTAGTAGTAAATAATAGCCTCACACCTTCGCTGAGGAACGATCTACAGTTGGAAGGGACGAGGCCCTGCAGTTACTACACTCTTATCTCCTCCTCGCCAGTTCCCCTCCCCCCGAAGAGAAGGCAGTTCGTCGCAGCTCCCATGGATTCGCCAGGCGGTTCTCCTCCTCGTCGGGGCTGGGAGACCTTGGACGACGATCCTGTGGGAGAAATCGCACGCCGCTCCGACGTCCTCACCGCCGCAAGACTCGGTGCTTCCTGCACCAACTTTTTCAAGACGCTTCTTAAACAGGCCATGCTTGTTGGTCTTCCATGCATCCTCGAGGAGAAGGTTCTTCTATGGGACAATCCTTCGAACAGTCCACCGCTCCCTGGCCATGGTTGCACGTTGACTCTGCTAGAGTTGCCGACGTTGAGAGGTAGTCGGATTTTGTCCGATGAGCAGGTCAGTAATGGAGTTTGATCGTGTAGTACTTAGTTATTCCATTTCCATCCCATAATTTCTCTGCTGCCCACCGTCTTATATATAGGTCTGGGTTGGTTCCAACGAAGATTGGCTTGCATACCTCCGGCCGGATACCACCATCATTTTGCACAACATCCACAACAGTGCGGCCGTTCCGGTAGACCCCTTCTCCACCATTGGGATCGGCCTTCCGGACTGGCTGGACTTGAATACGTATGATGATGCCTACATGAGATGGAAGAAGATAGCAATTGCGGACCCGCCGACAAAGCGATGCGGCTACGACGATTACTATCTCATCGCGGTGTTCGACATAAGGATTGCTATCAATGCAAGAGGCAGTAACACAGAGGCTGGCGCATGTTGGCGGCGGCAGATTTGTACCCCTACATGTTCGAAGACGTCGTGCGCCATCTAGGCCGCATCTTTGTGGTGACAAGCCAGGGGACTTGTTTCATATGGTTGACATCCTACGGTACGGGAGATTACAAACGGAATGCACAAACCATCAATTGCATCCCTAACGGTACTCCATTATTTTGCAGGGACCAGTCATCCCCCGATCAAAATAAGATCGCCGATCCTGGATGTGCATTTGCATCCGCGATTCGGTCTAACCTGGAACCTTGTAGCTGACTTTGCCATATTGGGATCAACTATCTTAGCAGTCGTTACCCATGGTACCATTGATGTGCAACATGGTCACACAATCTACCACGATCGGACCGTCACCATCTACCCAGGTATTCCATTTTTTAACCCTCTCGCCTTCTCTTTCATTGTTGTACTAGTAGTATACTTTGTAGTACTAGTAGGAGTACTTTTTACCTTGGAGGATGTGTATAGCTAGCTAGGCCCTTGAAGACTTGAACCCACTAGCTGCCAGCATTTTTGTTTTCCCATGTCTTGCTATCTCATCCATGTAGCCAAGAGTGGCTATATATAATAAGCCGGTTATTTTACTTCCTCTATACCGGAGTAGTACTATTTGTTGCACAGTATTACTGACCGCCATATTTGAGCACAACATTATTATGCATGGACCTTGACTATGTATGTCACCATGTGTACAGATCTGGGATGCCGTGTGTACCAGATGAACGGCGCCGAGTTCGACCCCCGTGATGGTACGTGGGTGCCGAGGAACACTCTTGGAGAGTACTCGCTTTTCATCGGGGACAGCTACCCCATTGTGAAGCGGATGCCACCTTCCGTTCATGAAGCATGGTTGTGTCTTCAGTGCGCACCGCCGGATGAACGATATGCTGGGACACGCTATCCCTGATTTATGCCGCTTCAGCTTGGATGAGTCTCCATCGTGTGGAACCAGACTAGAAAGCTGCGACAATGATTCTCGTTGCCCACCACTATGGATCGTGCCATCCATGAAGAACGCCTGGGACTAGAACCTGGAGGAGGACATGTAGCCCATCTATAACGTGTAAGTGGAGTACGGTAATTGTGAACGGTAGCTGTGTGAATATATGTAGACTAGTCATGCACAAATTTATCACATGAATTGGATATGAACTTGTGTGGCATACTGGCATTTGTCCTTTAGAATTTATTACTAGTAAATGTGTTATGTGTACATGCAACTTGTGTGGTTGTTGCACGGGCTCCAACATGCTCTTTGAGAAAAAAGGTGGCACGGCTTTGGATATACGTGACATGGCGGCATCATACAGTAGCATCATTCGCTATAGTTGTAATACACTCCTACTAGGACGACAACTCCTATAAAACCTTGCGCTTGGCTCTTTGCCTCTTCGGGAGGTTCAACAGTTCGTACTCGTGTGAACCTTGCACTTGGCTCTTCGCCTCTTCGGAAGGTCCAACAATGATGATACTACAGTACAATATGCTTCTGGCAATCTGACACCGATTGAACTGTTGCACGTCCACCGCGAGGGCGAGGGCGGGGGAGAGGGAGAGGGGGAGGGCGCTGTAGTCAAAACCCTCCCCTCGTCCTGCGAACCACCGCGCGCGTGGGCGAGGGAGAGGCGTAGTAAGCAAGCTTCTCCTCGTTTGGCGAGTTGATGGGACACATCAAAGTAGTACTAGTACTAGTAGTAGTAGTCCATACTGCGTCCTTTCTGATTAATATGGCTTAATTTGAAACGAGAAAAATACACTGGCGGTCAACGTATGTAACAATACGCTCTTTAGGGTCACTATATATAGTTTTGCGGCGATTTTACGATCACTAGCTCATCGTAGAGCACCGTATTACACCCTACTGACCGGCCACATAGTTGACGTGGCACTTTATTGACTGGTTAAATTGTCACCTGGTTTCAGGGTCCCACCTGTCAGTTGGTAGAGCAAAGAAATCAGTTAGACAAAACTTTACGCAGGCGCGACCCTTGCGCTCGAACCGCCCTGGCTGTGTATGTGAGTGCATGCACATGTCCTCCCTCGGTCTTCCAACAAATAGTGTACATCGGCTATAAAACAAAGAGTGTAGTACATGATGTACATCTACACTTCCAATGCATTTAGCCTTTAATCTAAATCGATATTGATTGACTAATGCACCAACTTGTGTTGTAGGTATAGGCTACATGTCTATCCTTAATTACAGCATGCAACGGCCTTCATTTAATCTTCTTATATCAATGGTCGCATGCACACATAAGTCTGCTACTTTTGGGTGTTAATTATGCCTTGGTCAATGTGTAAATCTCTAAATGTACAGTCTTTCACGGACGTAGGGAGTAGGTTGAGAACTTGAGCGTGAGCGTGAGTGTTGCGTCGTGTGCTGTGTGCCGCATGGGTGCGCGAGTGTTGCGTGCGTCCATGTGTACGTGTGAGTGTTGCATGTTGCATGCATGCATGCATGCATGGGGCTTACTCCCTCCCATTGACATGTTCATATTTCAAGATTCCTCTGTTCCCTCCATATGGTGATACTCCCTCTGTTCCCAAGTAGGGAGTAAAATCCTCCCTCTTTTCCCAAATACGAAGTATTTGTCTTTCTAGAGATTTCAACAAGTGACTACGTACGGAGCAAAATGAGTGAAGTGAGCGTAGAGGCATAGGGATAATGTAGAAAGGAAGTCTTCGCGATCCATTATTCCCCATCTCGGTCAGAGAGAACTATTCAACTAGTCTTCGCAGTGAAGTGACAATACACGCTGCAGCAGATGGGAGACTTAATTAATAAGCTGGACCAGCGTGTTGGTGTTACTAAATCAGCCTTACCCAGTACTGCCATCATGTTTGCCAGTAGAGCACGCTTCTATCCTCCATTAATTGACATATGGGCCGTCTTGTGGTAGACCCACATGTCATCGGTGTAACTATTTACACTCCGAAGGACGGTATATCCAGGTAGTAGTACTAGAATTGAGATTTAATGCACTTTCTTCCCCGTCTTCCACTCGTCTTCCTCCTCTCTTCTTCTTCCTCCTCTCTTCCCCATCGTCGGCCGCACACCATTTCCCCCCGCTCACTGCTCGCCCGCCCGCGCTACCATATCCCCCCGCTCACTTCTCGGCCACGCGAGGAGAAGCTTCTTCGCTCGCCCGCCCGAATCCACTTCCCCGCTGGCTCGCACGCACCGAAAACCCCAATGGCAGAACCGACTGACACGCAGAGCCGTGATTGGAATTCCCTCCTCGATGTTCTCTTGGAGCAGATCTGTAATCGTATGGACCTACTCAGCACCGTTTGTCTGGCTGCATGCTCGGTGTCTTTGTACCATCTACTCGTCTACAACCGGTCGGCTCTTTTCAAGACACCCTGCTTGCTGATGCTCGATCCTCGCAGGTGGCACAGACACCGACTTGACGATCCTACGGAGGTTGCCGTGGTGCCCCTCGACATGCTACCACTACCCGTCCACCTGTCCTTCATGTGCGGCCACTACTGGGCGGTCATGAAGGCCAACTGGATCGTCCTCATCCACCAATATGGTAGTCCGTGGCGTCTCGTGGATATCTACACCCAGCGAGAGATCACCCTTCCATCGTTGGATACCGCCGCCATCGAGCCTCGCGGCCGCCGGACACTCCTTCCTACTACGCACGAGATGCGTCGAGCTTTTGGCTCGACCTCTGTTTGCTGAAGGTTGTAATCTGCGAAGTGCCCACACCATCAGAAGACTACATGAATTACAAGCTCATTGACGTGTTCAACATGGGATTAGTCTATCTAGAATCCGGTCGCCATACATGTTTATGGCTCATCGTCAATCCTCTTTACCCAACACTTCTGTCTAATGCTATAGTGCACGATGGCATCGTTTATGCGGTCGACGCACAGATTGGCTGCCTATACTGGTGGAATCTATCGTCGTGTAATTGTTCTATCTCATCTCATCTTTACCTTAAGAATACGACTGTCTGCTCATTGTTACAAATTTAGAATATATAGTATGTCTATAACCACATCATTGCTATATGTTCCTCTCATTTCCTAGATTTTTATGACCACACATGTTATTGTTAGAGTTGATATGAGAACAATAGGTATCTAATGATTGTTAGAATAGATATTATGAGTATAACCTCATGATTGCTATATGTTACTCTCATTTCCAGGATTTTTATAACAACGCATGTTATTGCTTAGAGTTGATATGATAACTGTAGTAAGTGTTATGGTAGAATATGAGTAGGCCCTGTCATATCTGTTTTCCTCTCATTGTTACATGATTTTTGAACCATGATATATTGCTAGAACATGAAAGCTATTGGTTTATTTTTTTAACTTGGGGTATGATTATGACCACGGCATTGCAATTCTTTGTCTATGATGTGTGTCACTGTTATAATAATCTTAATTCCACACATACTCTGAACATGATTGTTTATTTTTGTCCTTTTGGTCTCCAATTTGAATTGTTGTCGTAGACGCAAATGCGCTGGCCTTCATGATTCCAGGACCTGGAATCATGGGTGGTGGTTTATCGCTCGTTCAGCTGACGGTGGCCATTTGATGCTCATTTCCACGTATCAAATTGACCAAACCATTTCATCAAACCACATGTAGTACAATGCCTGGGGCGTTCGTGACATTGATGGCTACGGCTGCTTCGTCTTCGAGAAAGATCCCAGCTCCGTTGGACCAGGCGTATTCAACTGGAGGCGGGTTTACAGCCTCGTCAACCACTCCATGTTCCTCAGGCTCAATTATCCGATCATCCAACCAATCATCGATCATATCACCGGTGATGATTACCGTGCTATGCAACTTCCATTTGCCAGGGGGACTGTGTTTACACATCATACCATGGATTTCATGAATCACCATATCTAGAGATTCGTCGACACAGCTTGTTGCCAGATAATCTTTAGTGTGTGAAAGGCATCAAGCTTCCATGCAATGGATGGCTTTTGCAAACCCGAGATGCGGCGATGTGGTTCATGCCAACAGCAAATATGCACAACTTGATTCGTACTGATATGTAGACTGAGCCATGTATTCTGCTGCTGTAGCACGACCCTCTTTTGTTGGATATTATGTACTGTTGTTAGTTTGAAGCACTCCTCTGGTTTGAAGGATAGATACCTTTCTAGGATCAAGTGCATCCTAACTCACCAGTGCAGGATGTACTGATAATAATGATGGAGATGTTGTGCAGTATATCACTTAGGATTCAAGTGCGTACTTGTTAGTTAAACCTATGGTTAAAATGTGACACTAAATACGACTAGTAAGTAGTACAGTAACAGTACTAGTATACGTCGGTCAAATTATTCATCATGTCCACACATTGAATTGACGTGACAACACGTTGCGCGTGAGGTGACACAAGAATCTCGACGGCGTGTTCGGGTATTCTGGACTTCAGATTTGGAGTACCACTTATCTATCGAAATCTTTCATCATTCACTTAAAACAGTCGATTGATCATACATTGAGTATCATATAACTGGAATTAACACATGCAAGTCGAAGAAGGATTGGCCGGTGCTGCCGACTGGCGTCAAATTTGATCCCACGGATCAGGAGCTGATCGAGCACATTGAGGCCTAAGCAAGCATTTCTTCCAGCGTAATTCTAGGGCGTTCAAAAGGGGCACGTGGACGTGTCGCAAGATATAGCCGGAGTGCGCCATGCACGCGATGTGGCACAACACCGACAATACCTTGCCGGTGATGGTCAACGGCCAGCAGACGGGCAGCAAAAAGGTTCTGGGGCTGCACACCAACAAGAACTTCGACCAGCAGAGGACCAACTGGGTGATGCACCAGTACCACCTCGGGGACCTGGAGCAAGAGAAGGAGCGGGAGCTGGTCCTCTGCAATATTTTCTACCAGACAAACACTAGGGCCAGGACTAAAAAGATTATAAGTTAGTTTGGTATTGGTACTTGTACTACCTTGTCGTCCGCAAGTTGATATTGTTGTTACCGATCTTTTGGTATGAACTTGGCATTTGCTTCCAACCATCATGCCAAGGGTCGACGTGGATATAAAGTTGAATCATTTGTTTCGAAACGAATTTTTAGGCACCTGATTTTTATTTGATGGGTAGCATAAGCACCTACCATTTGAATTCCCAGTTCTCCAAGTTTTTCGAAACAAGTGCATGCTCTTATTATCACGATGAAAAAACAATATCCCTGCTGCATCCCAGTTATCAGTCTGTACTTACAAAATTCTCTCGTTTATTGAGCACGTATATTGTTTTTTCGAGTCGAGCAAGTTTCAACTGGGCTGTAGACTGTCCAGGCTTGGTTTTGTTTTTAACAGGCCCAGCCCATGATGACAATGAGGCACAAAGATCTAGCTGGTATCTACTAGCCTCTGGCCCGCCAGCGTTAGTTATATTTTGTCTTACAACATCCGCACGCACTTTTTTTACTGAATCAAACACACAGCCCAGTTCTATTTTCCTCTTGAAACGCATCTCCTACATCTGTTTTCTAATCTCTACCAATAGTTTTACTAGTTCACATACACGTATCATTATATTGAAAATATATAAAATTCACTTATCATATTTACATCTTTATTTTTGTTATTGTTTTCCCTCCCAGTGCTGATTTTTTACCACTGGTTTTCCCTTAAATGAACTCAATTGTCCCACGTCTTATTTTCTTACAAAAACAAAACAATTTTTTTGGCAAATCAATAAGTTCTTAAAAAAAGTTTATCATTTCGGGATTACAAAAGTTCGGACTCCATCGAAATATGCAAAATAAGGTTGAACTTTTTGACCGTGGTCCTGGGCAGAAAATGGGCTGTAATAAATTACTTAAGAATTAGCAAATGGGCTGCAAATTATTAAAAAATAGCAAATGGGCTCTATGTTGTCTGCCACATATTTGGAGGCTGGCTTGTGGGCCTACTAAGTTCATGCGTACACAAGGTTTATCAAAAAAGAAACCTAGTCAACAATCGACTCTACCAGCGTCAGACCGTTAGATGTCAATCTAACGGCAATCGTGTTTCTTCAGTCTCTGATCTTCCTGCCCCAACCGCCCAAACTAGCGCATCGAGACCGCTTGCTCCCGCCTCCCGTGGCTGGCTGTGCTGCCGGGCAGGCCTCACGGCCCCATCATACACTCGCATCCCTGGCCTGTCTATCCCTCTACTCACCCACACCTCCTGTTATTTTCCGGCGACGGCAGTCGAACCAGTCAACCCTCGTACTCTCCACCACGTGGGCAGCCACTGTCGTGTCTTCCCCGGCTCCGTGTCGTTCTCTTCGTAGGCCTCTCCGTCGTCCACCGCCCTGGTGCTCTCGGCTCGGCATGGTCAACATGGTCAACGAACGACATCCATCGGAAGTGGACTGTACGTGGAGAGGTTGATAGCTGGGTCCATGGCCGCACACAAGGAAATGCCTCCTTATTACGCGCAAAATAATGATTCCTCCACCTGACATCTGGGACCCGCCGGAAGAGCCTCTGTATCTCATGAAAAAAAAATGTTCCCTCCGCTGACAGGTTGGACCCACCAACTATATCTTCGCACGCAAGGAAGTGCCTCCTTATTGCGCACAAAAAAATGAATACCTCCTGCCAGCTGGGACCCACCACCGTGGGAGGCTGACCTGTGGGCCTACTAAGTTGACGGGGACGGAGGGCTTTGTCAAGTTAGTCAATATGAGCGATTCTAGCTCCAGTGACCGTACGATGTCCATCCAACGGCCTTAGTGCTTCTTCAACCTCTGGTCTTCTTGCTCTAGCCGCCCAAAGCAGCGCCGGTCGTGCCGGCTGCTCCTGCCTCCCGTGGCCGGCTGTGCTACCGCGGAGGCCTCACTGCCCCCATACTACTCCCACCGCTGGCCAGGCCATCCCTCCACTCACCCACACCCCATGTTATTCTGCGGCGACGGCAGCCTCACACCACAACCGAACCAGTGAACCCTCGTACTCCTCTCCGCGTGGGCATCCACTACCGCGTCTTCCCCGGCTCCGCGCCATCCCCTTCCTAGGCCTCGCCGTCGTCCACCGCCTTGGTGCTCTTGGCGCGGCGTGGTCAATGTGGTCAATGACCGACTTCCATCGGAAGAGTACTGTACATGGAGAGGCTGACAGCTGGGTCCACGACCACAACCCAGTTTTTTGTGATTTGCCAAGTAAGTCGCTTTGTCGGGCCTGTTGGGCTATAAATCTTTCAAGACGAGGAGAGCTTCATTCGGCTGGCCGAGAAAATGGCCTATCAACAAATGGGCTGTACATTTTTAAAACACATCAAACCAGCAATTAGTTTCAAATTTCTTTTTTTTCATTCGAGATTTTAAATTTCATTGATTTTTATGCGTGGACAATTTGTTGGATTTTATATTGATATACATTTATTTTTAAAATCAGTTTGAATGTGACTCGAAATTTCGGGATTAAAAACAGTTCGGACCGCACTGAAATATGCAAAAATTCGTATAATTTTTTAACCATGGCCACAATATGGGTTCTAATGCTAACAAAAAGAATATGGGCTCAAAAAACCCTTAAGAATTAGCAAATGGGCTGTAAATTATTAGAAATAATGGCACATGGGTTGTATGATGTTTTCCACATATTTGAGGCTTTCCTAAAAAAAGGTTGACGCACAAGTAGTGACTGTTGGATGTCCATCCAACGGCCGTCGTGCTTCTTCAATCTCTGCTCTTCCTGCTCCAGCCGCTCAAACAAGCGCCGGCGGAACTGCCTGCTCCCTCCTCCCCGCGGCCGGCTGTGCTACCGCGCAGGCCTCACCGCCCCACCGTACACCCATCGCTGGCCTAGCCATCCCTCTACTCACCCACACCTGCTGTTATTCTCCGGCGACGGCAGACGAACCAGTAAACCCTCATACAGTTGTACTCCCCTCAGCGTGGGAAACAACTGCCGAGTCTTCCCTGCCTCCGTGTCGTTCCCTTCCTAGGCCTCGTCGTCGTCCACCGCCTTGGTGCTCTTGGCGCGGCCTGGTCAACGTGGTCAACGACCGACATACATCTGAAGTGGACTATACGTGGAGAGGCTGACAACTGGGTCCATGGCCGCACGCAAGAAAATGCCTCCTTATTACGTGTAAAATAATGATTCCTCCACCTGACATCTGGGACCCACCGAAAGGGCCTCTGTATTTTGCGAAAAAAACGTTACCACCGCTGACAGCTTGGACTCACCAACTATATCTTCGCACGCAAGGAAGTGCCTCCTTATTACGCACAAAAAAATGGATACTCCCCCTGCTAGCTGGGACCCAGTATAGTGGCAGGTTGACTTGTGGGCCTACTAAGTTGACTGGGATGGAGGGCTTTATCAACTTAGTCAATATGCACGTTCTAGCTCCACTGACCGTACCATGTCCATCCAACGGCCGTAGTGCTTCTTCAACCTTTGGTCTTCTTGCTCCAACTGCCCAAACCAGCGCCGGTTGTGCCTCGTGCTCCTGCCTCCCATGGCCGGCTGCCATGCGGCGGAGGCGTCACCACCCCCTACTACTCCCACCGTTGTCCAGGCCATCCCTCTACTCACCCACACCCCCTATTATTCTGCTGCGACGGCAGCCTCACACCGCAGCGAACCAGTGAACCCTCATACTCCTCTATGCATGGGCACCCACTGTCGCATTTTCCCTGGCTCCGCATCGTCCCCTTCCTAGGCCTCGCCGTCATCCACCGCCCTGGTGCTCTCGGCGTGGCGTGGTCAACGTAGTCAAGGAACGGCTTCCATCGGATGTGGACTGTACGTGTAGAGGCTAACAGCTAGGTCCACGGCCGCATCAAGGAAGTGCCTCCTTATTACGCGCAAAATAAATATTTCTCTACCTGACAGCGGGGACCCACCGGATGGGCCACCGTATTTTGTGAAAAAAATGTTTCCCCCTGACTGCTGGGACCCACCAGCTACATCTTCGCACGCAAGGAAGTGCCTCTGGGCAAAAAAAATGATTCTCCCCCTGACTATTGGGACCCACCAGCTACATCTTCGCACGCAAGGAAGTGTCTGACAGTCAGAACCCACCTGGTCGAAGCGTATGTAGCGTTGTCATTCTGGTCACGAATGTGTACGTACATACTGGTCGATGTAGAGGTGTAACACCCCGGATATTACTTTCCCAATTTGTACTCCAACTCTTGCCGTTTCCGGCGTTAAGTTATTTTATTTTTCTTGGGTTCAGGTCTTTGTCTCCGTGTGTTGTTTTCGTTGTCATGCATCTCATATCATGTCATCATGTGCATTGCATTTGCATACGTGTTCGTCCCATGCATTCGAGCATTTTCCCCGTTGTCCGTTTTGCATTCCGGCGCTTCGTTCTCCTCCGGTGGCCATTTCTACCTTTCTTTCGGGTGTGGGGATTAAACATTTCCGGATTGGACCGAGACTTGCCAAGCGGCCTTGGTTTACTACCGGTAGACCGCCTGTCAAGTTTCGTACCATTTGGACTTCATTTGATACTCCAACGGTTAACCGAGGGACCGAAAAGGCCTCATGTGTGTTGCAGCCCAAGACCCCTCCAATTTGGCCCAAAACCCACCTAAGCCTTCTCCATCATCTAGAGCATTCGATCACGATCGCGTGGCCGAAAACCGCACCTCATTTGGACTCTCCTAGCTCCCTCTATGCGTATATAAAGACCCCCCGCCCCATTCGAATCACGGACAAAACCCTAAAAATTTAGCTCCCCGCACCGCCGGACATTTTTTTTCCGCCGACGGACACGTCCGGGTTCCTCCGCTACCGCCACGTGGCACGCCCCCACTGGCCCGGCCACATCCCGCCGCCCACCGGCCCGGGAGAGCCCGAGCGCGGCCCCCCCGAGCCCATCGCCACCGCGCCTCCTCTCGCCGACCCCGCCGCCTCTCTTCCCGCGGTCCGGCGACCAGCGCCCGCCGCTCCGCCTCGACGCCGGCGCCCGCGCCGCCTCCCACGCCGCCTCCCTGCCTCGCGCTGGCCGCCGCGCGCCGCCGCCCGCCCGGCGCCCCGGCCCGGATCCGACGAGGTCCGGCCGGCCCCTCTTTCCCCGACGATCTCCGGCGACCTCCGGTGAACAGTGTTCCGGCCATCCTCGTTTTGCGTGCCCGGGTCAAACCCTAGATCCGGAGGTGTTTTTTTCTACTAAGTCCCCGATTTCCAGTTTCAAGTGCCCATCTTCATAATGCCATAACTTTGCATTCGTAGCTCCGATTTTGGCATATAGCATATCAAAATGTTCATCTCAGAGAGTACATCATTTCATTCCATTGCATCATTTTCATTTGAGTTCATCTTGATGCCCGAAATGCTGTTAGAATAGGGCTATTTGGGATAATTGTCAGAACTGCTACTCCTTTTAGCTTTTTGTCATTTTTGCCATGATTAATGTGTGCATGATATGCCCATGTGCTCTACATATGTTTTGTTAAGGGTTTTGTCATCTTTCCAGAGGTGCAACCCATGTATTTTTGTGATGTGTGTGGTGACTAGCACAAGCTTGCCAAGGGGTGCACTTGTTAATTCTGATTTCAGGGACTTGGCAATTCCACTAAGTCCTTGAGCTGTTTATCTCATATGGCCATATGTTCATGTTGTTTCCTAGTGATCCGTGCCTCTTTTGAGGATGATCAATAAGGATGTTTTGTTAATATTGTAGTGCTCTATTCATCCATGTCTTTGTTTGCAATTATGGAGCACCCTAGCTTGAGTCAATCGAGCTCTACTTTTGCTACTTTGTGAATTTGAGCAGATTGTCAACTTGTTTGCAATTTTGCCGATGATGTTGTAGTTGATCCGTGCATGTTATGCTATTGTTCTTGACATGTCTAGCTTGCATTTTGTGTGTTCTTGATAGATGTATGCTTATTTTGTCATGCTTTGCACCGTAGTGAGTGCATCGAGCTCGTAAACATGCCTACTTGATATTTGTTTTCAGCATGCTCCAGTTTTCACCAAGTCTGAAAACTGATTATGTTTTTGCTATGTTCACATGCTTGCAATTGTATTTTCTGATCCCTTTTGGCTCAAGGTCACTAAGGGACTTTTGTTAAGCTCTTTGAATATCTCCATGGCATGCTTTACTTTGACATGTTCAGGTCCTGTAGCATGTAGTTTTGTTGCTCCGAAGAGTGCTACCTGATCTGAAATTCCAGACAAGTGTTAATTTCACTAAGTCTGAGATCTGTTTGCCATATGCATTTTTGCCATGCTTGTTTGAACCTGTTAATGGATGAATTGGCCGTAGCTCAGTGCTAGACTTTTGTTAAGCATCTTGTATGCATCCCTGCCATGTATTTTGTTGTCATGTTTGGGTGCTGTAGCATGTTAATCTCGTTGCATTTAGATGGCTACTTGCTGTAAATCGCAGGCCGGTGTCATATTTGAATCGCTTGCCATTTCCAAACCGTAACTCCGATTCCGGCATTCTTTATATCGTTTTCAAGCGATTTCATCTCATCTTTCCAGTGGCACACTTTGATTTCCAAGTTGAGGCCAGGTTCTTGCATTTTCCTGTCACATCTTGCATATGCATCCCGCATCGCATCCCGCATAGCATATCATCTTTGCATCATCTTGTTTGGTCCTTGCACGTGGTTGATTGTGTCCTTGTTGCTTGTTTGTCTTGTTTGGGTAGAGCCGAGAGACGAGTTCGCTAACGAGGAGCCCGTTGAGTTTGCTTTCGAGGATCCAGACAACTCTGACAACTGTGCAGGCAAGATGATCATACCCTCGAAATCACTACTATCTTTGCTATGCTAGTTTGCTCGCTCTTTTGCTATGCCAATGCTACGATGCCTACCACTTTCTTCCAAGCCTCCCAAATTGCCATGTCAAACCTCTAACCCACCATGTCCTAGCAAACCGTTGATTGGCTATGTTACCGCTTTGCTCAGCCCCTCTTATAGCGTTGCTAGTTGCAGGTGAAGATTGGAGGCCGTTCCTTGTTGGAACATTTATTTGCTTGTTGGGATATCATTATATTGCCATATTAATTTAATGCATCTATATACTTGGTAAAGGGTGGAAGGCTCGGCCTCTCGCCTAGTGTTTTGTTCCACTCTTGCCGCCCTAGTTTCCGTCATATCGGTGTTATGTTCCCGGATTTTGCGTTCCTTACGCGGTTGGGTTATAATGGGAACCCCTTGATAGTTCGCCTTGATTAAAGCTTTTCAAGCAATGCCCAACCTTGGTTTTACCATTTGCCTCCTAGCCTCTTATTCCCTTGGGTTTCCGGAGCCCGAGGGTCATCTTATTTAAACCCCCCCCCCCCGGGGGCCAGTGCTCCTCTGAGTGTTGGTCCAAACTTGGGTTTCCGGTTAACCTCGACGCCACCCAGTACTGGGGCGGGAGTTTGGGAGTATCGCCATAACTTGTATAACGGATGCTTTTCGAAGGTTGAGGTAGATGGTTTCTGAAGGTTTCTTGGTTATGTGTTAAAGGATGGATACAGCTGGATGTAGGATTTGCTAGATTTGGGTGAGATATTATGCTTCCCCTGTATCCCCAACACCTGATTGCATAACCGGAATGGTTCGGGAGTTTCATAGGTGGGAATTCTAGTAGCTCTAGTTCTTCTTCCACGAATATTGGTTTGAGACTGGGATTTCTTACCGATTATTCGTTCTTGATCCGTACCTTGTTGATTTATTTCTCTACCTTAATTCTAAGTGGCTTCTCAATTATGGATATGTGACCATTTCAAGAGGAATGCATTCGTTCATTTTGTTCGGATGTGAAGACTATATGTTGCAATTTTCATTCCGTTGGATTCAGCTTCAATATTTTTCTATCAATGTGCTAATGGATGTCAACCTCTTCAGGATGGCTCCTCCAACGCGCACGACTCTGAATCCTAATCCGCCACCACCTCCCCCTCCTCCGGAGGAATGGCAAGCTGTGATGGCTGCAACCAATGCAAACACACAGTTGATCATGCAAATTCTTCAAGAGCGCAATCAAGGCAACCAAGGGAACCAAGGCAACAATCAGAATCACTTTGCTTCACTCAACCAGTTCCTTGCTAACGGGCCAAAGACTTTTAGCAATTCTGTTGAGGCAACCGATGCTGACGATTGGCTAGTGGATCTGTGCAAGCATTTCGAGTGCAGTAACATCAGGCCTGAGGACTTTGTCAAGTTCGCTTCCTTCCAACTCAAAGATCAAGCTACAGAATGGTTCCAGCAGTACAAGGACTCCAGAGGTGGACGTGTTATCACTTGGGATGAATTCCGTCAAGATTTCAGGGCTCATCATATTCCTCGGAGCATGGTTGAAAGCAAGCGTGAGGAATTCCGCAACCTGAAGCAAGGCTCTTTGTCTGTCTATGACTACAACAAGTTGTTTCAGAAGCTCGCCCGCTTTGCTAAGCAGGACGTGCCTGATGAGAAGAGCATGATATACCAGTTCAGGGGTGGTCTCAGAGAAGAAATTCAGCTAGCTCTTGTTCTCTTTGAGCCCTTGAGGTACGATGAGTTCTACAACATGGCACTTAAGCAAGAGGCTGCTCAGTTGAGGTGTGATGCTTCCAAGAAGCGAGTCAGAGATGTTACTCCTTCTTCCTCTACTCAAGTGGCCAAGCATCAGAAGTATTGGCTTCCTCCTCCTCCGTTCCGTCAGCCGTATCAGCAGAAGAGCAAAGGTGGCAGTGGATCTTCCCACCCACCCAACCCTGGCTTTCAGAACAAGACTTCGTCTCAAGCTCCAAGATCGAGTGCTCCATATCACCGTCCGCTTTCAGAGGTCACGTGCAACAAGTGCCAACAGAAGGGTCACTATGCCAACAAGTGTTTCAACCAGAGGTGTCTTCCTCCTCCTCCTCCTCCTCCTGTCAGATCGGCAAGTACAGCTGTGGTTAAGCATAACCCCAAAAACACCAAGGTCAACTTGATGAACGCAGCTCAGGCAGAGGACTCATCAGATGTGATCATGGGTAACCTTCCTGTTAATGATATTCCAGCTAAAGTTCTTTTTGACACTGGTGCATCGCATTGTTTCATTTCCAAACCTTTTGCATCAAAGTATGAGTGCGATTATCAGTATCTGCAAAGTTCCTTGCAAATTGTGTCACCGGGCAAGCAGATGACAGCTAACACCTGCGTCCCGGAGGTTACTATCACATTGGGCGACTACAAGTTCCTTTCTTCCCCAATTGTTCTTGGTAACTCGGATATTGATCTTATTCTCGGAATGGATTGGCTTTCTAAGCACAAGGCTCAGCTTGATTGTGCAGCCAGGCAGATTCAGTTGACTCATTCGTCTGAGGATGTAATTGTCTTTGCCACTCGGGATAATACCATCCGTCTGTTTTCTCTCAATGAGAAGGGTGAACTCGATGCCATCTCTCAAATTCCAGTCGTTTGCGAATATCAAGACGTCTTTCCAGAAGAGCTTCCAGGAATGCCTCCGCACCGGCCAGTTGAATTCGTTATTGATCTTGAGCCCGGCACGGAACCTGTGTGCAAACGCCCTTACAAGCTCGGACCTGAAGAGTTGAAGGAGCTGAAGAAGCAACTCGATATTCAAGAGAAAATGGGTCTCATCCGGCCTAGTTCTTCTCCGTGGGGTTGTGGTGTTCTTTTTGTGAAGAAGAAGGATGGAACGGACCGACTTTGTGTTGATTACCGTCCATTGAACAAGAAGACCATCAAGAACAAATACCCACTTCCCAACATCAACGAGCTGTTCGAACAACTCAAAGGTGCCCAAGTATTCTCCAAGCTTGATCTCCGCATGGGTTATCATCAGATTCGAATCCGTGAGCAAGATATTCCCAAGACGGCTTTCAGGACAAGCTATGGTTCATATGAATACACTATCATGTCTTTTGGCCTCGTCAGCGCTCCTCCGGCGTTCTCTCGCATGATGAACTTCATCTTCAATGCCTACACCAATGACTTCGTTTTGGTCTATCTCGACGACATTCTGGTTTTCTCGAAGAACAAGGAAGATCATGCCAAGCACTTGCGTTTGGTGCTCGATAAGCTGAGGGAACACCAGTTCTACGCCAAATTCTCCAAGTGCGAATTTTGGCTCGATGAGGTTCTTTATCTTGGTCATATTATCTCTGCCAAGAGCATTGCCGTGAATCCTGAGAAGGTGTCTGCAATTGTGAATTGGGAACCTCCTCAGAACGTGAAGCAACTCCATAGCTTCCTCGGTCTCGCACGCTATTGTCAAAGATTCGTTGAAAACTTTTCTAAGATCGCGAAGCCTCTCTCTAATCTTCTCCAGAAGCACGTCAAGTACGTTTGGTCTCCGGAGTGTGACATTGCTTTCAACACTTTGAAAGAGAAATTAATCACTGCTCCAGTTCTGACTCCGCCTGATGAATCCAAGCCGTACGAGGTCTTTTGTGATGCCTCTCTCCAAGGTCTTGGCGCAGTATTGATGCAAGAGAAGAAAGTTGTTGCTTATACCTCTCGCCAGTTGAAGCCCAATGAGAAGAACTACCCCACTCATGATCTCAAGTTGGCGGCAGTTGTGCATGCTCTTTTGACTTGGAGACATCTCTTATTGGGAAGAAAAGTGGACATTTTCACTGATCACAAGAGTCTCAAGTACATCTTCACTCAGCCTAATCTCAACCTCAGGCAGACTCGATGGGTCGAAATGATTCAAGAGTATAATCCGAGTATCGAGTATACTCCAGGCAAGGCCAATGTGATTGTTGACGCATTGAGCAGAAAGGCTTATTGCAACAGTCTGATTCTTAAGCCTTATCAACCCGAGCTTTGTGAAGCTTTCCGCAAACTTAATCTGCAAGTTGTTCCTCAAGGTTTCCTCGCCAACCTTCAAGTCTCTCCTACCTTGGAAGACCAGATTCGCCAAGCCCAGCTTCTTGATGCTATGGTGAAAAAGGTGAAGATTGGGATTGCCAAGAGTCAACCCAAGTACAAGTGCTACCGCCTTGATGACAAGGACACTCTCTTCTTCGAGGATCGTATTGTTGTACCCAAAGGTGAACTTCGTAAAGTGATCATGAACGAGGCTCACAATTCTCTCCTCTCCATCCACCCTGGGAGCACGAAGATGTATCAGGACCTCAAGCAGGCTTATTGGTGGACTCGAATGAAGCGCGAGATTGCTCAATTCGTGAATGAATGTGATGTCTGCAGAAGAGTGAAGGCAGAACACCAAAGGCCAGCTGGTCTCCTCCAACCTCTTGCCATTCCAGAATGGAAGTTTGACCACATTGAAATGGACTTCGTGACTGGGTTTCCAAAGTCCAAACGTGGCAATGATGCTATATTCGTTGTCATCGAACAACTCACCAAAGTGGCTCATTTTCTGCCTATCAAAGAGTCGATCACTGCAGCTCAATTGGCGGAACTCTATACCTCTCGAATTGTCTCTCTGCACGGTATTCCACAAGTGATCTCTTCAGACCGTGGTAGCATCTTTACATCCAAGTTTTGGGATTCTTTTTAGAAGGCCATGGGCACCAACATCCGCTTCAGCACAGCTTTCCATCCTCAAACTAGCGGTCAAGTCGAGCGTGTCAACCAGATTCTTGAAGATATGCTCAGGGCTTGTGTGATCTCCTTCGGCATGAAGTGGGAGGATTGTCTTCCTTATGCTGAATTCTCCTACAACAACAGTTTTCAAGCAAGTTCGGGCAAGGCCCCATTTGAAATTCTGTATGGCAGGAAGTGTCGTACCCCTCTCAACTGGTCTGAAACCGGTGAACGTCAGCTTTTGGGTAATGACTTAACCACAGAGGCATAGGAAATGTGCAAAGTCATTCGTGATAACCTCAAAGTTGCCCAATCCCGCCAGAAGAGCTACTATGATAGTAAGCACCGTGATTTGGCTTTCGAGATCGGAGATCATGTTTACCTTCACGTCTCTCCTTTGAAAGGTACTCGTCGCTTCGGTATCAAAGGGAAGCTTGCCCCTAGATACGTGGGACCTTTCAAGATTGTCAGCAAGAGAGGCGACCTCGCCTATCAACTCGAGCTTCCTTCAAACTTTGCAAATGTTCATGACGTTTTCCATGTCTCTCAGCTTCGAAAGTACTTCAAGACTCCTGACCGCACCGTCAACTTCGAGGACATTGAGCTCCAAGAAGATCTTTCTTATCGTGGGCACCCAGTTGCTATTCTTGAAGAGACTGAACGCAAGACTCGCAACAAGTCAATCAAATTTCTCAAAGTCAAGTGGTCACACCATTCCGACCGTGAAGCTACCTGGGAACGCGAGGATCATCTCCGTTCTGAGTACCCGGCGTTCTTTCAGTCCTATATCTCGGGACGAGATCCTTTCGTAGTGGTGGAGTGTTGTAACACCCCGGATATGACTTTCCCAATTTGTACTCCAACTCTTGTCGTTTCCGGCGTTAAGTTATTTTATTTTTCTCAGGTTCGGGTCTTTGTCTCCGTGTGTTGTTTTCATTGTCATGCATCTCATATCATGTCATCATGTGCATTGCATTTGCATACGTGTTCGTCCCATGCATTCGAGCATTTTCCCCGTTGTCCGTTTTGCATTCCGGCGCTTCGTTCTCCTCCGGTGGCCATTTCTACCTTTCTTTCGTGTGTGGGGATTAAACATTTCCGGATTGGACCGAGACTTGCCAAGCGGCCTTGGTTTACTACCGGTAGACCGCCTGTCAAGTTTCATACCATTTGGACTTCGTTTGATACTCCAACAGTTAACCGAGGGACCGAAAAGGCCTCGTGTGTGTTGCAGCCCAACACCCCTTCAATTTGGCCCAAAACCCACCTAAGCCTTCTCCATCATCTAGAGCGTTCGATCACGATCACGTGGCCGAAAACCGCACCTCATTTGGACTCTCCTAGCTCCCTCTATGCCTATATAAAGACCCCCCCCCCCATTCGAATCACGGACGAAACCCTAAAAATTAAGCTCCCCGCGCCGCCGGACATTTTTTCCGCTGACGGACACGTCCGGGTTCTGCCGCTGCCGCCACGTGGCGCGCCCCCACTGGCCCGGCCACATCCCGCCGCCACCGGCCCGGGAGAGCCCGAGCGCGGCCCCCCCGAGCCCATCGCCACCGCGCCTCCTCTCGCCGACCCCGCCGCCTCTCTTCCCGCGGTCCGGCGACCGACGCCCGCCGCTCCGCCTCGATGCCGACGCCCGTGCCGCCTCCCTGCCTCGCGCCGGCCGCCGCGCGCCGCCGCCCGCCCGGCGCCCCAGCCCGGATCCGGCGAGGTCCGGCCGGCCCCTCTTTCCCCGACGATCTCCGGCGACCTCCGGTGAACAGTGTTCCGGCCATCCTCGTTTTGCGTGCCCGGGTCAAACCCTAGATCCGGAGGTGTTTTTTTTCTACTAAGTCCCTGATTTCCAGTTTCAAGTGCCCATCTTCATAATGCTATAACTTTGCATCCGTAGCTCCGATTTTGGCATATAGCATATCAAAATGTTCATCTCAAAGAGTACATCATTTCATTCCATTGCATCATTTTCATTTGAGTTCATATTGATGCCCGAAATGCTGTTAGAATAGGGCTACTTGGGATAATTGTCAGAATTGCTACTCCTTTTAGCTTTTTGTCATTTTTGCCATGATTAATGTGTGCATGATATGCCCATGTGCTCTACATATGTTTTGTTAAGGGTTTTGTCATCTTTCCAGAGGTGCAACCCATGTATTTTTGTGATGTGTGTGGTGACTAGCACAAGCTTGCCAAGGGGTGCACTTGTTAATTCTGATTTCAGGGACTTGGCAATTCCACTAAGTCCTTGAGCTGTTTATCTCATATGGCCATATGTTCATTTTGTTTCCTAGTGATCCATGCCTCTTTTGAGGATGATCAGTAAGGATGTTTTGTTAATATTGTAGTGCTCTATTCATCCATGTCTTTGTTTGCAATTATGGAGCACCCTAGCTTGAGTCAATCGAGCTCTACTTTTGCTACTTTGTGAATTTGAGCAGATTGTCAACTTGTTTGCAATTTTGCCGATGATGTTGTAGTTGATCCGTGCATGTTATGCTATTGTTCTTGACATGTCTAGCTTGCATTTTGTGTGTTCTTGATAGATGTATGCTTATTTTGTCATGCTTTGCACCGTAGTGAGTGCATCGAGCTCGTAAACATGCCTACTTGATATTTGTTTTCAGCATGCTCCAGTTTTCACCAAGTCTGAAAACTGATTATGTTTTTGCTATGTTCACATGCTTGCAATTGTATTTTCTGATCCCTTTTGGCTCAAGGTCACTAAGGGACTTTTGTTAAGCTCTTTGAATATCTCCATGGCATGCTTTACTTTGACATGTTCAGGTCCTGTAGCATGTAGTTTTGTTGCTCCGAAGAGTGCTACCTGATCTGAAATTCCAGACAAGTGTTAATTTCACTAAGTCTGAGATCTGTTTGCCATATGCATTTTTGCCATGCTTGTTTGAACCTGTTAATGGATGAATTGGCCGTAGCTCAGTGCTAGACTTTTGTTAAGCATCTTGTATGCATCCCTGCCATGTATTTTGTTGTCATGTTTGGGTGCTGTAGCATGTTAATCTCGTTGCATTTAGATGGCTACTTGCTGTAAATCGCAGGCCGGTGTCATATTTGAATCGCTTGCCATTTCCAAACCGTAACTCCGATTCCGGCATTCTTTATATCGTTTTCAAGCGATTTCATCTCATCTTTCCAGTGGCACACTTTGATTTCCAAGTTGAGGCCAGGTTCTTGCATTTTCCTGTCACATCTTGCATATGCATCCCGCATCGCATCCCGCATAGCATATCATCTTTGCATCATCTTGTTTGGTCCTTGCACGTGGTTGATTGTGTCCTTGTTGCTTGTTTGTCTTGTTTGGGTAGAGCCGGGAGACGAGTTCGCTAACGAGGAGCCCGTTGAGTTTGCTTTCGAGGATCCAGCCAACTCTGACAACTGTGCAGGCAAGATGATCATACCCTCGAAATCACTACTATCTTTGTTATGCTAGTTTGCTCGCTCTTTTGCTATGCCAATGCTACGATGCCTACCACTTGCTTCCAAGCCTCCCAAATTGCCATGTCAAACCTCTAACCCACCATGTCCTAGCAAACCGTTGATTGGCTATGTTACCGCTTTGCTCAGCCCCTCTTATAGCGTTGCTAGTTGCAGGTGAAGATTGGAGGCCGTTCCTTTTTGGAACATTTATTTGCTTGTTGGGGTATCATTATATTGCCATATTAATTTAATGCATCTATATACTTGGTAAAGGGTGGAAGGCTCGGCCTCTCGCCTAGTGTTTTGTTCCAGTCTTGCCGCCCTAGTTTCTGTCATATCGGTGTTATGTTCCCGGATTTTGCGTTCCTTATGCGGTTGGGTTATAATGGGAACCCCTTGATAGTTCGCCTTGATTAAAGCTTTTCCAGCAATGCCCAACCTTGGTTATAATGGGAACCTCGGGAGGGGTGTGACGTACCGCAAAACGGAGGAAATGGATTTGTGTTGGAGCGCTATGGTCGAAACGGGGGCCCTGTTCATCGGGAGGGGTGTGGCGTACCACAAAACGGGACTCCACGGTATACTGTTCATCTCCACCGTCGACCCCCTCCAGCCTCCACAGGCTACTGTTCATCCATCGTCGACCTCCTCCAGCCTCCACCTGCGACTGTTCATCCACGGGCTCCTGTTCATCCAGCCTCCAATGCGCGCTACTCCACCGGCTACTGTTCAACTAGCCCTCTCCACGGGCTTCTGTTCAACCACCCCTCCACGGGCTACTGTTCATCCAGCTCTCCACCGTCTACTGTCCATCCTGCCCTCCATGGGATGGTCCTATTCATCCTGCCCTCCACGGGGTCCTGTTCATCCAGCCCCAGCCGGCTCGATCGATCGGGGTCATGTTCATCCAGTGGCAACACCACGGGGTCCTATTCATCCACCCCCACCGGGAACTGTTCATCCAACCCCCCCCCCTGCGCAACGCTCATTGTTCATCCAGAGGCAGCATCGATCGGCTTCAGTTAGCAGCAGTAGCGAAGGAATCGCTCGATCGAGTTCAGTTAACAGCCATCGATCAATCGCTCGGGTTCAATAACGCGTAGCCTGCAATGCAATCGCTCGGGTTCAGTTAGAGCCCAACGCCTCGCTCGGGTTCAGTTAGAGCCCAACGCCTCGCACCCACGCGCGTGCGTGTATGAGAGAAACGCACATCGCTCGGCCCCGACCACCCACCATAACCGGGAACACCCCGATATTTTCCTCGTCGTCGCTTCTACCACGGTTTTTTCCATCATGAACGGCCCAAAGAATGTCATGCAACTGCGTCTCCGGCCCGCCCAGGACGAAAAGCCCATTTCTGTCATGATTTTTTATCATAGAAGTAGGACCCCACCACATCTATGATGATACCGGGTTTTGTCAAAATTATCATCATAGAAGTGTCATAAGTATGACAGAAAAAAATCCGTTCAGCCCAAAATGTCACGGATGTGTCTTTTTTTTGTAGTGTTCGGCCACCGTCTCCTTGTATGCAATCCAAACGTTGCTCGGAGTTCACATGCATTGTCTTGAAACGGATGTGCATTACAAACCCCACATTATGCCATCCCTCCAACTCAACAATTTCACTTGGATCCATCCAATTCAAATCTTTCCTCACTTGCTCCAAGACCTCCTCATAGCTAGGACTACTCTCAAACACCATGTCAACCTCATCCATGTCCGGCTCAATATTGCCTTTCAAAAAGGCGTCCTTGCCCACATGATGAACATAAACACATGTTCTTCCCATCCCTAAATTAATTAAAACAACACAATGTAAAATATAGTCTGTAAGTAATCATCCGAAGATTAACACAAAATCGAAAGCCCTAACATAGATATCAAACAATAACCCTAATCCCAACTTAACAAGCACCGTAAGCCTAACCCTAACATACTAACAACCCTAAGCCAACATAATAAGAACCATAACCCTAACCCTAACCCTAACATACTAAGAATCCTAAATCTAGCAAAATGCCAAACAATCATCTCATATTTCCATAAAAATTTCAAAATCCATGAAGAACTAGGATTTGCCTAACCCTAGCAAGAATTGAGTAAATGTGAGCAATTTTTTAGATGAAAACGAGGGGATCGCAGGAGATTACCTTGAGGGAGGGATTGGGGTCCAAATCCATGGACAAAACCTTCAGATTGCAAGGATTTGGGGAAGGAATTGAGAGGGGGGAAGAGGGGAAATCGAGGGGGGAGAAAATATGTTGTAGGGGTTGGCTGGGTGTGTGGGGGGGGATGGCCAGGGGGCACAGCTGGCTATGTAAGTTAATGTGCAGCGTCTAACGGGCAGGAGCTGCACTTCACAAGTATGGCGCCTTACGCATAGGCGCTACACTTGGCAAGTGTGGCGCCTGTCGGCTAGGCGCTGCACGACCGGGGGTGGGGCCGCGCCTGGCCCCGGGGAGCCACGCCTGCCAGGCATGCAACGGCTGTCAATAAGTCCCTGCTATGTAGAGTGCACCGTCTTACTATCGGGCGCTGCACAAAAGGGTCAGCTGAGTGAATTAGTTTCGCCGATGGTTCAGTTTGTGAAATACTTTGACCCTGAGGTCAATTTGTCCATTTTGCCCCTTGAAAGCCATGTTTATCAACAAATATCTACACCGGTACAATTTATCTTAGCTTCTGCTCCAAACATTCCACGTGGAACGCCTCACAACACATATACTGCTATTATTTATAGTATGAAAACTGAAGAAATCATTTGTTCAACTCCAGTATTCTCTTGTCTATGAGCTGAGTTGTCATCTGAAAATGGCGGCCTTCATCTTCCCCCAACTGCACCACCATCCATTTATCCATGTAGGCCCTAATCATGCATGACTCGCACATGTGGCATTGAAGGAAATAAATACTCCAGCTGGAAATTTCTCTTGTTTGTTCTGAAAAATGAGTGATGCAACGCAAACAACAGCTCCTGAACATGCTAGATGGACAAGAAGTCTCTGTCAGCAGCTGGATTTTGGACGCCAATAATTCTATCAGAGCAGCAAACCAGATTCAAAATAGCTCGGGTTTATGTCGCTGAAAATATGATGAAAGTCACAGTACCTATTTTCCTCCGGAATTTTTTTTCACTACAGGAACAATGAACCAAGCAAGCCTGAAAAGGCTAAAACTCAAAGGGGAACTGAAAGTGGATAAAAGAAACGAAGTTCCAAAACTATTCAATTTCTGGACAACAAAATTATGTTTTATACTGTAAATATGTACAACAAATTATTTGAATCAGCTCTTAAATCAGAAATCTACAGTTGGCTGTTTCATTTTTCAATCTTGACATAAGGTTGCCACTATGATGGTCATATCTAACGCCGCCTTGTTCGATGCTGACGAATGTGGTTTGGAGAGAGACCATCCCTCTCCTCGTCATCGGTCACCCCTCGGCATAGCTGGGGGCTTCATCGGCGGACGAATTTCCATTTGCACTGTCGATTGGAATAGTAGCTTCTTCAGAAATTTATCAATGGCACTGGCAAGTCAATCGTTGGCCTGCTGCTCAATACTAAAGAAATCCACAGAGAAGGTAAAACAAATCTTCTATTAATAGTAGTAATAATAACAAAATTAATATTGTTTATGCTAATAATTCAGACACCAATTACATCAAGAATATGTACTGTAGGCCCTAATCATGCATAACTCACACTGTCACACATGTGGCATTAGAGGAAATAAATACTCCAACTGGAAATTTCTCTTCTTTGTTCTGAAAAATGAGCGATGCAATACAAGCAACAGCTCCTGAACATGCTGGATGGACAAGAAATCTCTGTTAGCAGCTGGATTTCGGACACCAATAAGTCTATCAGAGCAACAAACCAGATTCAAAATCGCTCAGGTTTATGTCGCTGAAAATACGATGGAAGTCATGCCTATTTTCTCCAGAGTTTATTTTTTTCACAACATGGGACAATGAACCAAGCAAGCCTCAAGGAGCTCAAACTCAAGAGGAACTGAAAGTGGATAAAAGGAACTAGCTTCCAAAACTGTTCAATTTCTGGACAACAAAAGTGCCATACTATTACAACAACTTCGCCTTTTAACTGTACCACCAGGACTTCCAGCACCAAGTGCTAAATATGTACAGCATATTATTAGCTCTTATCTCAGAAATCTACAGTTAGCTGTTTTATTTTTCAATCTTGATATAAGGTTCTAACACCGCCTTGTTCAATGCTGATGAATGTGCCTTGGGAGGTAGACCATCCCTCTCCTCAGCATCGGTCGCTCCTCGGCGGAGTAGGGGGCTTCATCGGAGAACGAATTTCCATTTGCATTGTCGATTGGAATTGTAGCCTTCTTCAGAAATTTATCAAGGGCGCGTCTAGCTGGCGGCCGGCGACTCGTTAGCGCTCGCGAGCGGCCGGCTAAAAAAAGGTAAGCGCCTGTCGCCTGGTCCAGAAAAAGGCAGCACGTCTAGTCCCTGTCATATGTAGTCTCTCCTCATGTGATGGATACCTGCATGCCACTGTATTAATGTTCCTCATGTCCGCCCTTTGTGCATTATTTTTTGGTTTTCAAAATTATAAAAGACATATCTTCTAAACCACATGTCGAAATTCAGATCCGTTTTTACCATTAAAACCCTCGTGACGTGCTCTTCAAAAGTAGATCTTGCATGGGGATGTTTCGACGAACTAGTCTTCCTGCCAACTAAACATCAATGTGTGTGCAACTAGACTAGATTGCCGCGCCAACTAAGCATATGTGTGTGCCAATAGTCCTGCCAACTAAACATCAATGTGTGTGCAACTAGACTACATTGCCGCATCAACTGAGCATATGTGTGCAACTAGTGTCCTGCCAACTAAACATCAATGTGTGTGCAACTAGACTAGATTGCCGCGCCAACTGAACATATATATGTGCCAAATAGTCCTCGCAACTAAACACCAATGTGTGTGCAACTAGACTATATTGCCGCGCCAACTAAGCATATGTGTGTGCAACTAGTGTCCTGCCAACTAAACATCAATGTGTGTGCAACTAGACTAAATTACAAACCAACTGAACAACTAGTGTCCTACCAACTAAACATAAATGTGTGTGCAACTAAACATCAAAAATTGTCGTGGTTGCACATCTACTACTAGGTAGTTAACTAAAGCAGTAGCCTAGTTGCAAATCAGGTTGTCATGGTTACTAGATTGCAACCACATAGGAAGTTGAATCGTGCAGCTCCAAAATTTTGTTTTGAAAAAAGTTGCACCATGTAGTACAAAAATTACACAATGCAATACTAAAGTTGCACCGTATAGCATCAAAAGTTGGCATCAAAAAAATTCATCGAAACATACCCATGCGGGATCTAGTTTCGAAGATCTCGTCGCGAGGGTTCCAACGTTGAAAACGGATCTAAATTCCGATGCACGGTTAAAAAGTTATGACTTTTTGAATTGTTGTAAAGGGTAGCTAAATCAGTTACATATGGAGAGAGAGAATGGACGGGCTATCTTTCCATCTAATTATATTCCTTGGTCCAGTATGTGAGAGCGCAACAGTCCAAAACAATTCTATATGATTCACCAGGTGACACCTGGACTACGTACGCACGAAAGCGAGTGGCCAGGAGCCGGCCGCTCGGTTCATCAAAAAAGTGATCGGCCGCTTTTTAGATTTTAGGATTTATCAATGTCACTAACAAGTCAATCGTTGGCCCGTTGCTCAGTACCGAAGAAACCCACAGAGAAGGTAAAACAAATCTTGTATTGACAGTAGTAATAACTAAAACGAAATTTGTATTGATACTAATAATTCAGACACCAATTACATCAAGATAATAGCTCCATTGTGACGTTCGATTTCAGTGAACAATCACACCTAGACTAGGAGTATAGTAGAATCAGCTGAGCTACACTCTGATTCTGATGGCTAGGACGATCAACACTAGCAGCTGAGAGACACTGGATTCTGAATCCCAGTCTCATGGATCGTTGGTTCAGTTGCTCCACAGGAAGTAAGGTCCCATGGCCGGCGTCCAGTTGGCGCATCCAGACCGCATCGGCCCTGGCTCCATGGCTCCTCTGGTCGCCACCTCGCAGTACGAGAAGCACGCGGAGGAGCCACCGCAGGGGCTGATTATGTGAGGCTGCGGCGGCTGCTGCTTCTGCTGGATCGGCGCCGGCGCCGGCACCAGCGCAAATGTGCCACTGCAAGGGCCTGTGCGAGGCGGCTGCTGCTGGATTGGTGGCGGCGCCAGCGCCGGTGAGCCACCGCAAGGGCTTGCGCCAGGCTGCTGCTTCTGCTGGATCGGCGGCGGCGGCGCCAGCGAGCCGGTGATGGTGATCTTGACCCCGCGCCGCATGATCTCAGCAAGCAGCCGCGCCGTGTTGAGCGCATCGTCCAGCCCGCAGTGCAGGCGGCCCTCCCAGTCCAGCCCCGCCGCCCGGACCGCCTCCTGCAGGTTGACCCGCCCTCCGCCGCCGAGCGCCGCCTGGAAGGGGACCCTCAGGTTGATCCAGCGATCGAAGTAGGAGGGCTTCTCGATGCCCTTGAAGCGGCACTCGAACTCGAGAATGGTCTGGCAATCCCAGTCTCCCCAGGTCACCACGGCCAAGCGGACGCCTCTCTTGTTCCCTGCTCCCGCCGTCGCCGCCTTCAGCCAAGAATCGTGCAGCCAGAGTGCGTCGCCGAGTTCCACGCCGCCGTCGACGTCCTCCTGCCGGATGCCGGTGAGCTCCCTGCAAAATTCGGTCAGCACAGGGTGATGTTTGGGACGAACGTACCTGCGAAACGCGGACTCGATGCGGCCGGTGGCGCCGTCGACGAGCACCGCGGGGAACTCGATGATTTCCTGCGGGAAGATCCGCCCGTCTTTCACGCACGTCGCCTCGAAGTCGACCACCACGAAGAAATCGAATTCTTGCTCCAGACCCTGCCCCCGCGCCGCCATGTTCGCCCAAGTGCGCGCAAGCTCGAGATCGAGAGTCGAGATCGGGGAAAGTTCAGATGGAAAACTAGGGTTTTTTTTGCGTACTCGAAAACTAGGGTTGCGAACCCGCCGGCGCGTCGTCCCCTTTAAATCCGGTACTTTTCGGAACGGTTGGCGCGATTTTTTCTTTTTTGACGTGGTTGGCGCGATATTTTTTTTCTGTAATCAACAAATCAAAGGCTGTGATTTCCTAAAAAAGAAAAGGCTGTGATTGGCGGGGAAAAAACAATGGCTGTGATAGAAGACTCATTTCACTACTTTGCTAAGTGAATAAAGGATGAGAAGTTCTGTCAAAAAAATAGTTTTTTTTTGGAGGGGGAAAGAAACTCATCCACCAAATTACATCTTGTGCAGATGTGCACGGTCACACACATCATATATAATTCGTCAAATAGACCATCTACAGCCGGACCATTCAAACCCGCCCGTACACCCAGACGGGCTGCCTGGTCAGTGTTTGGACGAAAATAAGACACCCAATCAGGCTCCTCATAGGAGACCCAAACGTCTGGACTGGCCGACACTCCCCATGTTCAGCCCATATGTCGAGTGGATACGGGGACGCCCGTCACGTCGGACCCAGACAACTCTTGCCTACCCAATCCCACATAAATTGGACCCTCTGCACTTTGGACGAAACACTAGCCGCGTCCACTCAACTCCACCCCACTTCCATCCCACGGTACCAAGCTCTCTGGCGACCTCCGGCGTTCTCCCCCATGGCGACCACTAGATCCGACTCCAATATGTCCAGGTCTGAGGACTGGGAGCCCATCCCTTGCAGCCCCGAGGAGCAGATGGTCGTCCGCGCTGCTCTTCGATGCTCCCAAGAGGAGCGCACCCTCCCGCGATCTTCCGCGAGCCGGCGGGCATCCATTGCCCAAATGGCTCTCGGATTCGGGGCCAGTGGATCTCGACGCGTGACCGAGGCCTCGCTAGATGCGGTGGGGACCGCATGCCGCAACCCCGTTGTTGCGCCGAAACCATTTAGGTGGAACGTCATCGTCGCGGCGTCGGGCGCCAAAACGAAGGCCATATGCGCCTCCATGAGTCGGCGCCAATCCAAAAAGGAGGCCCGGCAAGCCCGTCGCGCGAGGCGGCGGGCGCAGCTTCAAACAGAGATGACTTCAGGAGCCCTCACGTCGAAGGCTGCAGCGGCAGCCTGCAAAGTAGCGTCGAAGGAATCCCTTCGTGCCCACATAGGTGAGAAGCAATGAAGAAGGGTGGTGAAGGACGTGGCAAAAGAACAAAGTCGGGCGGTCCGTGCCATGGCCAGACTACCCTCCAAGGAGGAGAAGACCGAGGATGGCGACGGATTGGACCGCTCCGGTGGTGAGCAAACCCGCCTCGATCTGTTATGCGTCTTCGACCGCTACTACCGCACAGATGACGGAAAGGGCAAAGGCAAGGGCAAGGGGGGGCATGGATGGACTTCTCCATTTGTCGCTCCGTTCGAAGTTATTAGAGCATGTCAATTTTTGGTAGTCCAATGACATGTGTTTACATACGTACGATACGTTGCACGAGAACAATATAGGATTATAGGATTAGGTTTGATGTATCCAATTGGGGAGAACAAAACTTCGTGTGCTATCGGGCTACTGTCCATGGACGCGTCCATGTATGTCCGCGGACGTTTGGGGACCAAAATTTGGTACTTCCGGTTGTAGATGCTCTAAGTAGGCCAGTCGCCCGTCCTTTCCCCTAAATATGTACCATAGGCCCTAATCATGCATAACTCGCACATGTGGCATTGAAGGAAATAAATACTCCAGCTGGAAATTTCTCTTGTTTATTCTGAAAAATGAGTGATGCAATACAAGTAACAGGTACTGAACATGCTGGATGGACAAGAAGTCTCTGTTAGCAGCTGGATTTTGGGCACCAATAATTCTATCAGAGCAGCAAACCAGATTCAAAATAGCTCAGGTTTATGTCGCTGAAAATACGATGGAAGTTATATCTATTTTCCTCCGGAATTTACTTTTTTCACAACAGGGGACAATGAACCAAGCAAGCCTCAAAATGCTCAAACCCAAGAGGAACTAAAAGTGAATAGAAGGAACTAACTTCCAAAACTATTCAATTTCTGGACAACAAAAGTGTCATATTACAACGGCTTCGGTTTTTAACTGTACCCCCAGGACTTCCAGTATCACGTGCTAAATATATACAGCATCGACAACACGCGCATCTTGCAACGACTACACATATTCGTACAAGAAAAAAAATTGGTGCTTTAGTCGAACACGGTAAAGCTACTAATGCTATCTAGCAACACAACTAGCTTAACAACATGTAAAAACTGACCTCCTGGAACAACTTGTACATACCCATTGAAAAAGAAAAAGGTTAAAAATGATGATCTGGGCATCAACCGGAGCTTCCACAAGAACTACCAATGTGGGCTGCAACGTCGGTAACCAAGAGCCTGATGACATGGGTACCAGAATGCCGAGAGATTTCTATACATTCTTCCAAGTCCGCATTGCACGCCAACTTCACCCACTCGTGATCATCATCAAGGTACTTGATATCAAACATGCCAGCATCCATCCTCAGCCTTTCGGCAACCTCATCTTTCAATGCCATAACGTTGCTAGAACATGGGAAACGGAACCTTACAATGTCTTCCTTAAAGCTCGCCTTTATCGTCACAGTCCCGGAATTTCGCATTGGCCCAAAATTGCTGGGAGGGGCTAGCATTGGTTGGCCAATTGCTGAACCAAAGAGATTCTTCAAATCCTTGGAACTACCAGAATCCTCTATGAGCATCCTGGAAAGTGGTAGCTCTGGTTCTTGGAAAGGTTCTTTTGTGAACCCTTCCGGATTCAGTTGTGGTTCTTGTGGTTCCAATAACATCGAAGCAATAGGCTGGCAAACAAACGTTTGGTTTGCGGGACTTCCCTGACATGAGCCCTCCGAAGTACGTGAATTTATGTTGCCTTCTCCTGATGAGCTTCTCGAGAGAGAAGCTTTGTCTGCTTCAAGTTGAACATTGTTTCCAGTGTCTGCAAATCCTTGCTGGGACATGAGTAAAAGCCTCCCTCTGTTCCCAAGTACGGAGTAAAAGCCTCCCTCTGTTCCCAAATACGGAGTATTTGTCTTTCTACAGATTTCAACAAGTGACTAGGTACGGAGCAAAATGAGTGAAGTGGGCGTAGAGGCATAGGGATACTGTAGAAAGGAAGTCCTCGCGATCCATTATTCCCCATCTCGCTCAGAAAGAACTATTCAACTAGTCTTCGCAGTGAAGTGACAATATACGCTGCAGCAGATGGGACACGTAATTAATAAGCTGAACCAGCGTGTTGGTGTTACTAAATCAGCCTTACCCAGTAGTGCCATCTCTTCTTCTTCCTCCTCTCTTCTTCTTCCTCCTCTCTTCCCCATCGTCGGCCGCACACCATTTACCCCCGCTCACTGCTCGCCCGCCCGCGCCATCTTTCTTGGTAGCTCGCGCGTACCATATCCCCCCGCTCACTGCTCGGCCACACAAGGAGAAGCTTCTTTGCTCGCCCGCCCGAATCCACTTCCCCGCTGGATCGCAGGCATCGAAAACCCCAATGGCAGAACCGACTGACACACAGAGCCGCGATTGGAATTCCCTCCCCGATGTTCTCTTGGAGCAGATCTATAGTCGTATGGACCTACTCAGCACCGTCCATCTGGCCGCATGCTCGGTGTCTTTGTACCATCTACTCGTCTGCAACCGGCTGGCTCTTTTCAAGACACCCTGCTTGCTGATGCCCGATCCTCGCAGGTGGCCCAGACACCGACTTGACAATCCTACGGAGGTTGCCATGGTGGCCCTCGAGATGCTACCACTACCCGTCCACCTATCCTTCATGCGCGGCCACTACTGGGCGGGCATGAAGGCCAACTGGATCGTCCTCATCCACCACACCGGTAGTCTGTGGCGTCTCGTGGATATCTACACCCAGCGAGAGATCACCCTTCCATCGTTGGATACCGCCGCCATCGAGCCTCGCGGCCCGCCGGACACTCCTTCCTACTACGCACGAGACGCGTCAAGCTTTTGGCTCGACCTTTGTTTGTAGAAAGTTGTAATCTGCGAAGTGCCCACACCATCAGAAGACTACATGGATTACAAGCTCATTGCCTTGTTCAACATGGGATTAGTCTATCTGGAATCCGGTCGCCATACATGGTTATGGCTCATAATCAATCCTGTTGAGGCAACATTTCTGTCTGATGCTATAGTGCACGATGGCATCGTTTACGCGGTCGACGCACAGATTGGCTGCCTATACTGGTGGAATCTATTGTCGTGTAATCGTTCTATCTCATCTCATCTTTACTTTATGAATACGACTGCCTGTTCATTTGTTACAAATTTAGAATGCATAGCATGTCTATAACCACATCATTGCTATATGTTCCTCTCATTTCCTAGATTTTTATGACCACACATGTTATTGTTAGAGTTGATATGAGAACAATTGGCATCTAATGATTGTTAGAATACATATTATGAGCATAACATCATGATTGCTATATCTTACTCTCGTTTACAAGATTTTTATAACAACGCATGTTATTGCGTAGAGTTGATATGAGAACAGTGGTAGTAAGTGCTATGGTAGAATATGAGTAGGCGATGTCATAGCTGTTTTCCTCTCATTGTTACATGATATTTGAACCATGACATATTGCTAGAATATGAAAGCCATTGGCTTATTTTTTAACTTGGGGTATGATTATGACCACGACACTGCAATTCTCTGTCTATGATATGTGTCACTGTTGTAATAATCTTAATTCCACACATACTCTGAACATGATTGTTTATTTTTGTCCTTTTGGTCTCCAATTTGAATTGTTGCAGCAGACGCAAATGTGCTGGCCTTCATGATTCCAAGACCTGGAATCATACCAGCCGATGGGTGGTGGTTTATCCCTCGTTCAGATGATGGTGGTCATTTGATGCTCATTTGCACGTACCAAATTGACCAAACCATTACATCAAACCACATGCAGTACAATGCGTGGGGCGCTCGTGACATTGATGGCTATGGCTGCTTCTTGTTCGAGAAAGATCCCAGCTCCGTTGGGCCAGGCGTATTCAACTGGAGGCGGGTTTACAACCTCGGCAACCACTCCTTGTTCCTCGGGCTCAATTATCCGATCATCCAACCAATCATCGATCATATCACCGGCGATGACTACTATGCTATGCAACTTCCATTCACGAGGGGGGTTGTGTTTACACATCATACCATGGGTTTCATGAATCACCATATCCAGAGATTCGTCGACACAACTTGTTGCCAGATAATCTTCAGTGTGTGAAAGGCATCAAGCTTCCATACGATGGATGGCTTTTGCAAACCCGACATGCGGCGATGTGGTTCATGCCAACAGCAAATATGCACAACTTGATCCGTGCTGATATCTAGACTGAGCCATGTATTCTGCTACTGTAGCACGACCCTCTTTTGTTGAATATTATGTACTGTTGTTAGTTTGAAGCACTCCTCTTGTTTGAAGGATAGATACCTTCCTGGGATCAAGTGCATCCTAACTCACCTGCGTAGGATGTAATGATAATGATGATGGAGATGCTGTGTAGAAGCCATATATATATATATATATCAGTTAGGCTTCAAGTGTGTACTTGTTAGTTAAACCTATGTATAAATTGTGACACTAAATATGACTACTAAGTAGTACAGTAGCAGTACTAGTATACGTCGGTCAAATTATTCATCATGTCCACACATTGAATTGACGTGACAACACGCTGTGCGTGAGGTGACACAAGAATCCCGGCGGCGTGTTTGGGTATTCTGGAATTCAGATTTGGAGTACCACTTATCTGTCGAAATCTTTCATCATTCACTTAAAACAGTTGATTGATCATACATTGATTACCATATAACTGGAATTACCGATGCAAGTCGAAGAAGGATTGGCCGATGCTGCCGGTTGGCGTCAAGTTTGATCCCACGGATCAGGAGCTGATCGAGCACCTTGAGGCCAAAGTGAGTGCTGACAGCGCGAGATTTCTGTCTCTCATCGATTTGTTCATACCAACCATCGACAGCGAGCACGGCATATGCTACACCCAACCTAAGAAACTTCCAGGTAAGACACCGATCGGCGGTCTACTTGCACAAACATATTCCTTTGTTTATAGTTTTATTTTTCTTTTTAGACGCAGACTTGGTGAAGCAATTACAATTTGACAGTTAATAAAAAGTGAAACAAGTGACTGCAACATGCCAAAGATGTTATGAAAGTGCCAACTAGGTACACTAAAACATGTATTCTACAATACTGCAGGTATCACATTGAGTGGCCTAAGGAAGCATTTCTTCTAGCGCAATTCCAGGGCATTCAAAAGGCGCACGTGGACGCGTCGCAAGATACAGTCGGAGTGCGGAATGCACGCGATGTGGCATAAGACCGGCAATACCTTGCCGGTGATGGTCAACAGCCGGCAGACGGGCAGCAAAAAAGGTTCTGGTGCTGCACACCAACAAGAACTTCGACCAGCAGAGGACCAACTGGGTGATGCACCAGTACCACCTCGGGGACCTGGAGCAAGAGAAGGAGCGGGAGCTGGTCCTCTGCAAGATTTTCTACCAGACAAACACTAGGGCCAGGAGTAAAAAGATTATAAGATAGTTTGGTATTGGTAGTTGTACTACCTTGTCGTCCGCAAGTTGGTATTGTTATTAACGATCTTTTGGTATGAACTTGCATTTGCTTCCAACCATCATGCCGAGGGTCGACGTGGATATAAAGCTGGATCATTTGTTTCGAAACGAATTTTCAAGAACCTGATTTTTATTTGATGGGTAGCATAAGCACCCGCCGTTCGAATTCCCAGTTCTCCAATTTTTTCAAAACAAGTGCATGCACTTATTATCACGGTAAAAAAACAATATCCGTGCTGCATCCCAGTTATCCGTATGTACTTGCAGAATTCTCTCATTTATTGAGCACGTATATTGTTTTTTCAGGTCGAGCAAGTTTCAACTGGGCTGTAGCCTGCCCAGGGTTGGTTTTGTTTTTAACAGGCCCAGCCCATGACGACAACGGGGCACAAAGATCCAGCAGGTATCTACTGGCCTCTGGCCTGCCAGCATTAGTTATATTTTGTCTTACAACATCTGCAGGCAGTTTTTTTACTAAATCAAACACACAGCCCAGTTCTATTATCCTCTTGAAACGCATGTCCTACATCCGTTTTCTAATCTCTACCTATAGTTTTACTAGTTCATATACACGTATCATTATATTGAAAACACATAAAATTCCCTTTTCATATTTACATCCTTATTTTTGTTGTTTTTTCCCACCCAGCGCTGATTTTTTTTACCACTGGTTTTTCCTTAAACCAACTCAATTGGCCCACGTCTTATTTGCTTACAAAAACAAAACGATCTTTTTGGCAAATCAATAAGTTCTTAAAAAAATGATTATCATTTCGGGATTACAACAGTTCAGACTCCACCGAAATATGCAAAATAAGGTTGAACTTTTTGACGTGGTCCTGGGCAGAAAATGGGATGTAATAAATTACTTAAAAATTAGCAAATGGGCTGCAAATTATAAAAAATAGCAAATGGGCTTTATGTTGTCTGCCACAGATTTGGAGGCTGACTTGTGGGCCTACTAAATTCTTGCATACACAAGGTTTCTCAAAAAAGAAACTTAGTCAACAATCGACTCTACCAGTGTCAGACCGTTAGATGTCAATCTAACGGCAATCGTGCTTCTTCAGTCTCTGATCTTCCTTCCCCAGCCTCCCAAACCAGTACCATCGGAACTGCCTGCTCCCGCCTCCCATGGCCGGCAGTGCTGCCGGGCAGGCCTCATAGCCCTCGTACTCTCCATCACGTGGGCAGCCACTTCCATGTCTTCCCCGGCTCCCTGTCGTTCCCTTCGTAGGCCTCGCCGTCATCCACCGCCCTGGTGCTCTCGGCACGGCGTGGTCAACGATGTCCATCCAACGGTCGTAGTGCTTCTTCAACCTCTGGTCTTCTTGCCCCAGCCGCCCAAAGCAGCGCCGGTCGTGCCGCATGCTCCTGCCTCCCGTGGCCGGCCGTGCTGCCGCGGAGGCCTCACCGTCCCCATACTACTCCCACCGCTAGCCAGGCCATCCCTCCACTCACCCACTCCCCCTGTTATTCTGCGGCGACGGCAGCCTCACACCGCAGCCGAACCAATGAACCCCCGTACTCCTCTCCGCGTGGGCATCCACTGCCGCGTCTTCCCCGGCTCCGCGTCGTCCCCTTCCTAGGCCTCGCCATCGTCCACCGCTGTGGTGCTCTCGGCGCGGCATGGTCAATGTGGTCAACGACCGACTTCCATCGGAAGAGTACTTTACGTGGAGAGGCTGACAGCTGGGTCCATGGCAGCCGCAAGGAAGTACCTCCTTATTACGCGCAAAATAATTATTCCTCCACCTGACAGCAGGGATCCACCGGACGGGCCACCAGTATTTTGCGGAAAAAATGTTTCCCCCCTGACTGCTGAGACCCACCGGACCGGCCATCGTATTTCGCGAAAAAAACGTTTGCCCCTGACTGTTGGGACCCACCGGATGGACCATCGTATTTCGTGAAAAAAAAACGTTCCCCCCGCTGTCAGCTCGGACCCACTGGAAGTGCCTCCTTATTACGAACAGAAAAATGAATACTCCCCCTGCTAGCTGGGACCCACCATGGTGGGAGGCTGACTTGTTGGCTTACTAAGTTGACGGGGACGGAGGGCTTTATCAACTTAGTCAATATGAACGATTCTAACTCCAGTGACCGTACGATGTCCATCCAATAGCCGTTGTGCTTCTTCAATCTCTGCTCTTTCTGCTCTAGCCGCTCAAACAAGCACCGGCGGGACCGCCTGCTCCCTCCTCCCCGCGGCCGGCTCTGCTGCCGCGCAGGCCTCACCGCCCCACCATACTCCCATCGCTGGCCTAGCCATCCCTCTACTCACCCACACCTACTGTTATTCTCCGACGACGGCAGACGAACCAGTAAACCCTCATACAGTCTTACTCCCCTCCGTGTGGGAAACAACCGCTGAGTCTTCCCTGCCTCTGTGTCGTTCCCTTCCTAGGCCTCGCCGTCGTCCACCGCCCTGGTGCTCTCGGCGCGGCCTGGTCCACGTGGTCAACGACCGACATGCATCTGAAGTGGACTGTACATGGAGAGGCCGACATCTGGGTCCATGACCGCACGCAAGGAAATGCCTCCTTATTACGCGCAAAATAATGATTCCTCCACCTGACATCAGGGACCCACCGAAAGGGCCTCTGTATTTCGCGAAAAAAACAATACCGCCGCTGACAGCTCGGACCCACCAGCTATATCTTCGCACGCAAGGAAGTGCCTCCTTATTACGCACAAAAAAATGAATACTCCCCCTGTTAGCTGGGACTCAGTATAGTGGCAGGCTGACTTGTGGGCCTATTAAGTTGACGGGGACGGAAGGCTTTGTCAACTTAGTTAATATGCACGATTCTAGCTCCAGTGACCGTACGATGTCCATCCAACAGCCGTAGTGCTTCTTCAACCTCTGGTCTTCTTGCTCCAGCCGCCCAAACCAGCGCCAGTCTTGTCTCGCGCTCCTGCCTCCCGTGGCCGGCTGCGATGCGGCGGAGGCCTCACCGCCCCCTACTACTCCCACCGCTGGCCAGGCCATCCCTCTACTCACCCACACCCCCTGTTATTCTGCGGTGACGGCAGCCTCACACCGCAGCGAACCAGTGAACCCTCGTACTCCTCTACGCGTGGGCATCCACTGCTGCGTCTTCCCTGGCTCCGCGTCGTCCCCTTCCTAGGCCTCGTCGTCGTCCACCACCCTGGTGCTTGCTACGTCTTGAGCTTGCGTTGGTTTTCCCCGAAGAGGAAGGGATGATGCAGCAGAGTAGTGTAAGTATTTCCCTCAGATTTTTGAGAACCAAGGGATCAATCCAGTAGGAGGCCACGCTCAAGTCCCTAGTACCTGCACAAAACGATAGCTACTCGCAACCAACGCGATTAGGGGTTGTCAAGCCCTTCAGGTCACTTACGAGAGTGAGATCTGATAGATAGAATATTTTTGGTATTTTTGGTATAAAGATGCAAAGTAAAAAGTAAAAGCAAAGTAAATAGCAAAACAATATAAAAGTGATGGAGATTGATATGATGAGAATAGACCCGGGGGCCATAGGTTTCACTAGTGGCTTTTCACAAGAGCATAAGTATTCTACGGTGGGTGAACAAATTACTATTGAGCAATTGATATAATTGAGCATAATTATGAGAATATCTAGGCATGATCATGTATATAGGCATCACGTCCGTGACAAGTAGACCGAAACGATTCTGCATCTACTACTATTACTCCACTCATCGACCGCTATCCAGCATGCATCTAGAGTATTAAGTTAAAAATAGAGTAATGCCTTAAGCAAGATGACATGATGTAGAGAGATAAATTCATGCAATATGAAATAAACCCCATCTTGTTATCCTCGATGGCAACGATGCAATACGTGCCTTGCTGCCCCTTCTGTCACTGGGAAAGGACACCGCAAGATCGAACCCAAAGCTAAGCACTTCTCCCATGGCAAGAACTACCTATCTAGTTGGCCAAACCAAAAGGATAATTCGAAGAGACTTGCAAACATAACCAATCATGCATAAAAGAATTCAGAGAAGATTCAAACATTATTCATAGATAGACTTGATCATAAACCCACAATTCATCGGTCTCAACAAACACACCGCAAAAAGAAGATTACATCGAATAGATCTCCACGAGAGAGGGGGAGAACTTTGTATTGAGATTGAAAGAGAGAGAAGAAGCCATCTAGCTACTAACTATGGACCCAAAGGTCTAAGGT